>NC_046160.1:50224752-50296904 GCF_011064425.1 Rattus rattus
TAGAAATGATGAGACTTGCTATGATACTTGAATCAGTCATATAATATTCATAATAGTTCCCTTGTATTAAGTTCTTGCTTCATTGCTGTTATAAAATGCACGGCAAAGCAACTCAAAGAAGAGCATGTACTGAGATCATGACCCCATGGATAAAACCTTTGCTGAGTAACTGTTAGGAACTGAGTCCCCGTCCCCAGAATGAGCAGAGGACTGGAGGCAGTAGGATGTGTCTGTAACCTCAGTGCTCCTATGGGAGGTAGAGAAAGAAGAATCCTTCGGAGCTGGCATACCAGCCCTGTCTCAGACAAGTGACACCTGAGGTTACCCTCTGACCTCCATGTATGCTGGCCACACGAATACACATGCATATTCACAAAGACTGAAAAGGAAAAGGAAAGCAGGTCCAATTGCTGGCTTAGGGGTTAAAAGTGCTTTATTCTCTTACAACAGACACTAGTTCAATTGTCAGCATCCAAGTCAGGGTGGCTTACAATAATTTATCACCAGCTCCTAGGGATCTGTCAGCTTCTTCTGTGCGCCCATATATATGTAGACATACTCACATGCAGATGTTCATCCTGCAGGACAGTCAGCGAGGGTGCAGAGGGTACCTGGAAGAAAATGGGGGATGAGAGATGCAAAGAAGGGCGCCAAGACAAGAGTCTGATCAAGGCGACAAATTTATTTTTTCCCAAGGCCAAATTTATACCACAGCAGGGGTAACAGAGGGAGAGGGGAGTGGGAAACATTTATGCAGGCCAAGGACACAGCTCTTGTGGTCAGGCAATCGGCTGATATCAACAGGATGTCAGAGAGGTCACAAGTTTGTCATATCATTAGGCATCCTGACCATCAGATGTTGGTTTCTCAGAAAGGTCACAGGTTTGTCATATCACTGGGCATCCTGACCACCAGATTTTTATTAATCTTCTGTAGCTGGCTGTGGATTTTCCATGAACCCAGCCATATTTAACTTTAACTATAATATTAACATCAATATTGGAGGGTTTTAAGGGCATCGCTCCCAACATGCAGACACATACATGTAAACCCAGATAAACATAAAATCTCTCCCTTTTTAAAGGAAGGGTTTTATCCTGGTTTGTTTTCTATTTATGTGATTAAACACCATAAGTAAAAGCATACTGGGAAGGAAAGGGTTACTTGGCTTACATGACCTGATTATAGTCCATGCTGGGGGAAACTAAGAGAACTCCATCCACAGTGCGCTGGGCTCTCCCATATCAATCATTAATTAAAAATAAACCCTACATACATGCCCATAGGCTAATCTAATGGAGCCAAGTCCTCAACTGACATTCCCAAATGACTCCAGCTTGTGTCAAGTTGATTGAACACAAAATAGCATGGTTTAATGTGGGCTTACAGTTCCAGGGAATACAGTCCTTCCAGGTGGAGAAGGTTTGAGTGACAGCAGGAGATAGCTGGCTCCATTCCATTCATAGTCAGGAAGCAGAGAGAGATGAAAGTTTGTCCTCCACTCACACTCTGCTCTCTATTCAGTCAGGACCTCAGCCCATGGGATAGCACAGCCAGGTCTAAGATGAGTCTTCCTATCCCAGTTAAGACAGTCTAGATAGTCTCTCACAAAAGTGCCGTAGATTTGTTTCCATGGTCATTCTAGAACCTTTGAATTGACAATCAAGGCCAGCCACTGCACCGTCACCATCCTCTTCAGTCCCTTCCCCCATGCACCTCCTTCCCCTTCAAATTCCCCCTTCTATTTGTATGTCTTTTATTTTAAATCTATAGCTCATACATGAAAGAACACATAGAATATCTGTCTGGGTCTGACTTATTTTACTTCATGTTTTAATCTCCAGCTCAAACTAATGCCCTAAAAGTATGCATGTGTGTGTGTGCGTGTGTTTGTGTGTGTGTGTGTTTGTCTCTGTGTGTATACATGTGCATATGTGTATATCATAGCACACATGCAGAAGACAATTTGCAGGGTTAGTTCCTTCCTTTCACCTTCTGGGTTTTAGAGACTTAACTCAAGCTGTCAGACTTGGTGAAAAGCACCTTTTTCTGTACTCAGCCATCTCACTGCCCCAGTTGTTACTTCTTTGTGGCTGAATAAATATTCAGATTTTCTGATTTGTTCAAGTGTCTGTTGGTGGCCACCTACATGACTTTCATTTCTTACTAAGACTGTCTTATAAGGAAAGCTCATAAGTGCTAAGCTTGGGGTATGGAATAAATTATTATTGTTATTGTTTGTTTTGTTTTTAGAGACAGGGTTTCTCTGTGCAGCCCTGCCTGCCCTAGGACTCACTCTGTAGACCATGCTGGCCTTGAACTCAGATATCTGCCTGCCTCTGTCTCCTGAATGCTGGGATTAAAGTCATGTGCCACCATCACCTGGCAAGAATTTTTATTTTAAGATTAACAAGTATTGTTAAAATTTAAGTATAATCCAGATGGTGCTCTAATTGCACATAAAATAAGATCTGTTTTTAAGACCTAAAGAGTCTAAATGATGGTGAAAAACAAATCAAACATATAAAAAAGAAGCTACCAAACATTAATTTCTTGACATTAGATAATTTTTATTTTCCTGCTGCCAGATATTATTTTCTTCACTTATAAGCTCTTATTGCAAACATTGATATATCCAATAAAAATGTCATATTTAATATTGCATAATAAAAATATTGTTACTTTTTACCTATTTAAGAAAGGGCAGGAACGGACTAAAGTTTATGTTGGTTGGTTGGTTGGTTGGTTGGTTGGTTGGTTAAGGTTTTTTTTGTTTGTCTTTTGTTTTCATTAAGAGATAAGGTCTCATGTTGCCGAGGCTGGCTTCGAACTCACTAAGAAGCCAAGGCTGACCTTGAATTTAGCATCGTCTTGCCTTTATTATCTAAACACTGAGATGACAGACATGCATCTCCATGCCCAGTGTTTCTGTGGTGCTGGCAACTGAAGCCAGGGCTTCGTCAGTGTTAGATGAGCACTTTACTGACTGAGCTGCATCTCCATCAGAGATACTGCCTTTTACATTAAGCAGGCTTATACACTAAACTTGCTGGGTTTTTAAAAAGAAAAAAAAACATGCACTAAAATAAAAAATATTAAGAAAGTGTTCTGATTATTATCTTTTGTTATTTATTGTTGTTTCGAGTTAGGCATTGATCTTCCTGTGTAGCTGAGGACAGTCTTGATCCTCTTCCACCCACTTCCAGTGCAGACTGGCTAGTTACAAATAGTATAGTTAGCAAATAGTGGTGACTAGCAACCAAAATATTAATTTTTTTCCAAATAGATTTATATTTATTTATTATTTAATGTGCTGGGAGGGAGTGTATGCTGACAAGCCTAAGTCTTGTCACAGAACTAGTTGTGAGAGTGAGTTCTCACCTCTTACCTACCATGTAGGCCCTGGGGATTGAACTATGCTTGTCAATCTTGGTGCCCTGCAAATAGACACTTTAAAGGCTGCATATCCTTGCTTAATTTAAGTGCAGCACACTATACACGTTATTTGCATATGTAGTAGTAATTATTCTTCCCTATTCTTATTGATATACATGTCTGAATAACTGTCAATATAGCTATAAGTGTCAATATATCCACGTACATATCTACCAAATTACTTAAAATGTCCCTTTACCTTTAAGAACCAAAATAAGTCTAGTGAGTCAATGTTTTGGTAGGTAGATCTTTTGAGAGTAAACCAGAGGGCATTCTGTGCTAAAGTTACTATAGTCTCTCCTTTGGAAATGATCGTTACCAAGGTGATAATAAAGTATTGTACAGCTTATCAAATTGGAAGCTGAGTTAACGGTTTAAAAAAATACCCAAAGTATAAAAAGTAATTCAGACGCAGCACTTTAAAAAAAAAAGATAACAGCTAAAATCTGTTCTTCCTGTTGATTTTTAATCTTTACTTCTCTGAAAGAGATTTTACTCCAGGCCCTTCCAACTGACTGCTGACCTTTCCTTCTCATTCTGCATTAAATACTTCACAGTGAGCACATCGTCAGTGTCGCACAGCCAGATATGGATTAGCAAGTTGGATGTGAGCATGAAAATTAGGTATAATCGTTGCTTCAGTGGAGACTGTTGGAAATCTTGTTTGTGGGCTTACTTTACTCCACACCCTGTGCCCTGCTTAATCAGACTTTGTCCTTGTTTATCTCCACCGAGATGTTCACTCAGTGTTTGGTTAGTGAAGGACAGAGTCTTCTTGTGTTTGAAACCATGGTCAGGACAAGTTTCTGTGACCAAGCAAATAAAACCAGGGTATGGAATCACACATTTTGGTATAGTGATAAAATTGTGAGTGCCCCATGCATTGGTATGATATATTGTAAAACAATTTAAGATCTGGAGGACAAACCAATAGTCAAATGGCATTTGTTTATCATTAGCACGACAGTTGGTATTATTTGGGAGTTCCTTCCTTGCTTCTGTGTTCCCCCTCTGACAGCATTCTGTATGTACATGTGACGCTCAGACTTGTGACTGCCAAACAGGACTCCTCAGCCCTCCTCAGCCCTCCTCAGCCCTCCTCAGCCCTCCTCAGCCCTCCTCAGCCCTCCTCAGCCCTCCTCAGCCCTCCTCAGCCCTCCTCAGCCCTCCTCAGCCCTCCTCAGCCCTCCTCAGCCCTCCTTGGGCTTCAGCTAAGGGGAAAGCCAGCCTCTCTGACTGTTCTCTTATAGAGACCTCAATCATCTGCTTCAGTGAGCATCAGTCATCTACCCAGGGGATCTGTTTCGGCTGCCACTATGTTACCTAGTCTAACAGTATGCCAAACTGAGAAAACCATAGAATAACCTGGGAACCTTCTTCTTTGTTCAAAGTTCCCTAAGGTCAGGTCCTCTCCCCACTGCTGTTCCTTTCCTCTCAGATTTAGCTGCACGATGAGGTTACATTAACCCTGGAACTTCTGAGGTAACTGTGATGGAAGCCTTTCAACGGCCCCTCCCACCCAGAGGTTAGAAATGGATGTGCTCCTTACAACTCACCATTGGCCCGCCCATCCTTCCAGTTTACCTCAATTTCTGAAGATGTGGCACCCCATGCCACATCCTCCTCCTCCCCACCTCCAAACGTAATAGTTTAGAAAGTTTGATTGTAAAGGCCATTTTCTGGGGCTGGGGCTGGGGCTGGGGCTGGGGCTGGGGCTGGGGCTGGGGCTGGGGCTGGGGCTGGGGCTGGGGCTGGGGCTGGGGCTGGGGCTTAGTTCAAGAGTGGAATCCAGGCTTAGCACTTCCTGGAACCTAAGTTGGATTCCCAGCAACAACAGAAAGCAGAGATCACACTTATAACTTTATTTTACAGTATCTGCAAGCATGCATGTCAGAGGCAAAGACAACAGCATTTAGTGGATATTTATGTTTATTAAAAGAAACCAATGGCACCGAAGGTCAAGCTGCCTTCTGATTTCATGGACTAAATAATAAAGTATTACATAACTTCAGCTTTACAGGGAACCATGCTAATGACAAAGTGTATGAGGAACTGTGTAATATATAAGGAGTCTAAAATATTTATTTTTACATATCTACAACATGTATTTTCATATTTCTAGACCAACCACAAATCGTATTGGGAAATATTTAGGTACATGAAAAAGCTTCAAAATATAAAAAAAAAAGATTAACATTTGGAAAAAAAATCACATGCGCGAGCTCATTAAATAACAACATCGACAAATAAATAACCGGCTTTACCTATTAGCTGCTGCCTTGCATTGCTGGCATTCCACTCCAAGAGAGGTCAACACGAGGGGGATAATTTCACACTGAGACTGGAAAATGCCACCGGGCTTATTTTTGAAGTGAAATGTCACAAGGTTTGCCTCTCTTTCAAAGGAAGCTAACCCCTGGCTGTCAAACTATTCCCATAAAAACTACTGGAAAAGCCCCTTTGTGAAATGTTCTGTGAAGATACATATTTTTTTTTTTTTTGATTGAACTTCTCCGGTTCGGAGGGATTTAGTTTGGGAAGGGTTAAGGGTGGGCTAGGGAATGGAGCGCGGTTTAAACTGTAACAGGATGCAGCATCAGGTGCTTTTGAAAGAAATGACTGGGGGAGGGGGTGACACTATGGGATGCCTGGCTTTCACTGCAAACTACTCATTACATCTTGAGAAACTTGCAAAGGAAAAGCTAGTCCCAGAGAAGGTCCCGGAGAAGGACAGCCTGCTGGGCCTGATCAAAGCAGAAAGCATATACTTTCAAGTGAGAAAAGAGCAATGGCAGGCTGGAGCGAGTCTTCCACGCAATCAAATCTGGGGAGCAGATGCCTTCTAGTCAGTCCAGCTCTAGCTCAGACTGTGCTTGCTGGATTTGCTGGCTCTCTTCCGCTCTCGGTGGTGCTGGGCGGGCTTGGCGGGAGACACGCTTTCAAAGTTGTGGCTGGACTCGTTGTGCTGCCGGGTGTACCTCTTGCACTTGCACGCCGTGACCACGGTGATTTTGTAGGTGCGTGTGCTGCCGTCCTGACACTGCAGCTGGATTCTCTGGGTGCGCGTCTTGTCGTTGACACACCGCCACTCCTGGGAGCTCCTCCGGCTCCAGTACTTGGTTCCGTAGCCTCCTCCGATCCAGTTGGGAAGCACTGGCAAGGGCAAGCACTCACCCGCGCACACCAGCTCCTTCAGAGGGCTGATGCTGGTGCACTGGCCGTCCGAGATGTATTTGGTGGACCGCAGTTCCCTGCAGCCCACTTGAACTCGACCTGCAAGAGACAGGACAGAACTGCATCAGAGACAGAAAGCAACTGAAGGTGTTTGGGTTTTGTTCTTGTTTTAAGTAATTTGCAGGGACTCTCTCTTTATAAAATATGTATATAATATAATATCCAAATTACAGCAAACTGCCATGTACTGTATTTTCACAACGCAAGTCTGCGGGAGGGTTGGAAGACACTTTTATTATAATGGCCAGCCTACATAAAGGCTGTAACTTTAAAGGCTGTAACTTTGGAGTGGGAGGGGAGAGAGAGAGAGGGAGACAGCAAGGGAGAGAGAGACTCGTTTCTTGTCCATGTGTTTCAATAACTGATTGTTTATTAAAGTATTGAAAAGTCACATTCTCTTAGTCTCATTCCCAACAAGGGTTCCACTCCTGTAAATATTCCCTCTTCAAAGAGTACACTTTAATGTACTCATGCTCATGGGTCATATTGGTTAATGTCTGCAAGTGCTTTGAATTAAGTTTTTCAAAAATCTCTTGAGAAAATGTGGAAAGCATTTAAATATTGTGTACAGTGCATAGGCATGCTGTAATATTTTGTTTCAATTATAGAATTCAGCTGCATGGTCACACATGCATACGGGTACAACCAATGACATTTTGCATATCAAACTTAATAACTATATTCTAAACATAAATTCACAAGCTGTGTTTTAAAAATATAAGCAGCAAAATGTTTGAAATGCAAAATGCCACCACAATTCAATATTTAAAGAATACAAAAGCCCCTAAATTAGGAACGTATGGTTGCCATAACAACTTGGCTACATTTCCATGAATTTTATAGCAGAAAAATACCTAACATGTCTGATTTACAACTGCACAAGGAACCACGGTGTTCATTTCCTGAATATCAGGCATGGAAAACTTTTTGTTTTAGTTATTTGGATTTGATAAGTGTGTTCTCTAATTGGCTGTTTCTGGTCACGTACCTCGTGTAATTAAAACAAAATTAATCTTAAAATACTTCAAGCTTTCTTTCTTGTTATTTTGATATCTAAATCCTTTGTTATCTAAATGAGAATTGTTTATGACAAGCTTGAAAAGAAATCAAGGCTTATTAACCACGAAAGAGGGGGGGAAACTTAACAGAGGCAGATGAAGTGTCCAAGCCAAAACTAACAAAACCTGCTGAAATTGTTCTTCTGACTCCTGAGAAAAAACCCTAAAGCAGACAGCGAGTCAGAAGTTTCTTCCAATTCTGTATCCCGGACATCTACTTTAAGGATCAGAGCCTAAGGGAAGTGTGTAGCATGTGCATGCATGTGTCTGTATACACGGGGCTAAAGCAAGAGAGTGAAATGAAAGGGTTAACGGTTTGGCTGGACAGTGTGCTAGGCTTGCCTGCGTTTGATTCCCGCTCACCTTCCTGCAGCTGCCTTAGGAATGTACCTGGAAACAGCCAGCAATGATTTTTGACTCTCCTGACTTTTTTTGTCCCTGCATGTGTAAGATTGGGCATTTTTTGTGGTGACGTTTCTCTCACTGACAATGAATACCCACCACACTGTTCAGTAACCCAATACTGCCCAGACGCTTCCTATGCTCTGAAATCATCTACCTGCAAGTAAAACACTTTGGTTTTCTTGGTGAGATATTACCAGTCATACTTGGTATGACTTTTCAAAGGTCAAAACTCTTTTTTTCGTGGTTGGATGGAGTTTAAAGTAGAGGGGCCAGAGATTTGTGGATTTGTGTAAGGTTCCCTGTACAGTTTCTCTGTCTTTCTTCACGTTGGTTACTAACAGGAAATCTTTTAAAGGAAGAAAATAATGCAAAAGTTAGAGGAAGAAATTTGAACCTGCCTAACTAGTAGTCACTTGGCATGTATGTCAATTAAGCAAACTGAAAAGGGTAAAGAGATATGCACTATGCTGAACACTGCCATGCTAGTATTTAAAAAAATCGCCTTTCAGTCTTTCACAGAAACATACAATTACCTCGATTTGACCTGTTGAATAAAAAGCAATTTAGAAAACCAGGGCGCCCCAACGTTTTGTAGTATAGACCTGTTTAACAGTGAACATCAAGTCTTTATTACCTCTCCAGAGTAGACATATTTCAGACATCTGTGTGAGCAATTCCATATTTCCTGAAAGCTTCCTTTTATCCTTTGTGATTCCCTATTCATAGTTCTGGTTAGTTACCTTTAGACACTTCACCAAATTTGTGTATGGTCTGAAATTACCAAGCGTTAAGACGACATGAGCTCAAACTGTACAGAGCAACACTTCAAAGCAATCTCCTTCTGCGGAGTTTTTTTAAAAGCATCAGCTCAATACCCAGATACATTTTTCTCCCCAGTGGGCATTGGATGAACCATGTCTGTGCCTGCATTATCAAGCCACTGGCTCAATTATATTAACTCTAAAATCACTACCCAGGATAGAACACCAGCCTACACGTGGGCCAGATTGCTCCCAGATTGCTTTGCAAAATTATAGATGGATCACTTTAGTTTACAGTAAAGGCGTTCTACAAGAGTGGGGAGCTGATGCTCCCCAAAAGAAAAAACAATCTGTACAAATAAAACACACTTACTATTTCGATCCAGTCCCGTGCTACTGAAGTGCCTGCCTCCATTCCTGGCTTGATTCAAGGTGCTGTTGCTGCTGGGGTGTGCTGAAACAGGTTTAACCACATGTGAATAAAGGATTTCTGTGGCATCATTTTTAAAAGCCAAACAGTTTTTCATCAGGATGCAGAGCAGGGGAATGAGAGAGAGATGAATGGCAGGAGGAAGCATGATGAGTGGACGATTTACTCGGCTCCAGCCGGTGAATTCTTTCCCCCTGCTTCTGCGCTATTGACTGTGGAATCCCTCCCCAATGTTCCCTTTATATAGCCAGAGGCTTGGCGTTCATTCAGGTGTAAAGTTGTGTAGGGTTTCGGAGTGAAAACACAGAGAAGGGGTGGGATCCCCACTTGACCCTGCAAAAGAATTTTACCAATGGAGAAGACGGCTGCAGAAGAGGAGGGGCTTGCGAGACACAAATTGCCTGCGGTTTTCAGAGTCGGGCTTTACTGGTCTGCGAGCCGAAGCAGGCAAGGCATAGCTCTGTCACAACTGCTACACTCCTCAGCCATGTCCTCTCCGGAGCCTAGGTTCACGGTCAAGTTTAATGGAAGGCAAAGTAGGTTGCTGTTCACATAAAGAGACTGCGTTTATTTTATTTCTTACACTTTCGTTCTCTGTTCCCCTCAGATTTAAAAAACTGTGGGGCCTGGAGGGGCTTCTTCCCCAGTAGTTGGAAGAAGCCATGTGAGTTTTCAGTAGTGTTAGACTTGAGTAAAGAATCTATTTAGTTAAATATGTTTTGTATCTCAAGAAGGAAAACTTTTTCCCTCCCTTTTCCCATAAAGAGGAAGACACAGAGCTAAAACCTACCCTCTGGACACACTTAAATAATGCCGCTTTGATCTGCGTGAACAACTGTCCGGCTAGGTAAATTACTGCCAGCGGTCCTCTGGGGGCTTGGGGAAGGGATAATGAGCAGAACTCTGTCTGAATTAAATTAACTCATATCGGCTTTCATCTGAAAATACACCAACAAGGTTTAGCATTCGGCATGTCTCTTATACAACAGAAAACCATTTTCTACGTATTATCTATGTATCAATTCAAAGTACTTCTAGATTGTTCCTATACTGCAGATCCTGGGTTCTATTTGTATTTGTCAAACATTAGCTTTCGTAATTTCCTTGGAGTCCACTGCTCAAGGAGTAAGTGTCATAACCATCTGGGCCACTTTATTTCCACCTGACACAACTAGTCCATGATTAGGTCTCTGATCTTTAACTCTGAAAACATAAGGGGCTAGCAGGATGACTCAGCATGTAAGGGCACTTGCAGTCAAGCTTGACAACCCTGGGTTCAGTATCGGAGCCCACATAGTGGAAGGAGAGTGGCCTCTGGGAATTTGTCCTCTAGTCTTCACACGGGTGCTATGGCTTCAGTATAGAAGCATGAGATAAAGAAATGATTTAAAAAGAAAAGCAAATTTTATCCAATCTATTAAACATTTGAGTGGAGCAACTTTTAATTTGAGTTAATCCAATTTTAACGGTTAATGTGGTTGTTAGGAAAATGTCTTAGTATATTGTACCTCTCTTATTTCTAAGTTCTCCTCCTTTATAACTACTATTCACCACCACCTCCCCTTCCTTAACTGTGCATATCAACAGTGGCACCTACTGACATTTTGGGACGAACAATTATTTATTATATAGGCACTGTCGTGCATCTCTACTAAGATCCTTGGCTTCTACCCAGTAGCTGTCTGTTGAAAGGAAAAATAATTCCGCTACTGCCAAATTTCTCCTGGCATGTCAAAACCGTCCCTGATTAAGAACTAACAATGTTCTATCTACTTATCATCATAAAAAGAAAGTAAGCACAAGAATAGTCTAAGTATTAAATAAGAAGGAAATGGTGTTCTTTTTTCCCAGGGGAAAACTGTACTTTGATTTTGTTTTAGAAAGTATGACTTCTTATCCTTTAGAGATACAAAATATCAATAGATTAAAACAAGATGGGGTTTGGAATGAGTATCAGACAATGGGAAGTAGTTAGGATTGTGATGTTGGTAAGCTCTTATGGGATGAGGGCTGGTAAAGTGTGACATTCTGTTTACTCTTACATATCTTAAAAATTCTACAAAGTAAAAAATTGAAAATCAGAGCCAATCAATGAAATGTATGACCAGTAGTTGGATTTCTTATTATTGTGTATAATTTATTATTTTAAGATCCTTCCTGGAACACAATAAATTAGATTATTTTGTAGGTTAGGACAAGCATCCTTCCGAAATGGCGTGAAGAATTCTTTTCCCGCATTAAGGGTCTTCATGTTAATTATACAGTGTTCATATTGACAGTTGATCCAAAGCCTATAGGAAGCAGGAATCAAAATAATCAAATCCTTCTCCAATACGTTCCTTTTGTGTATCAGAAGCAGGAAATATTTTAGTTTTAATTTAATTATTAGGTTGGACTACATATTGAACAAATTGATATAGATTGTTAAGTCTGCATAGCCTTTTGTGTTCTATGCTCTGTTTAGGAAGCAGCCAAATGAGGGGGGGAAGCAATGTACACCTACAACGGCATGAAAGGTTCATCTAGGAAACTACCCTAATAAAACAGAAACATTCACAACTTAATGTTTAATGGATATTTAATAACCAGAGCAATACACTTTATTGAGAATCATTATAGTCTACTGTTACCCTGGCGGGATTATAGATGTAGGCATTAAATATCACCCTTGACTCTTCCTCCTGCTCAGGTCTTTCCACCATCTGTTCTCCTCTTTCTGTGGTGTAGCCTTACTCCCTCTTATCCCTTGATTAATACCCATTTTCCTTTAAGTCCACATTGGATAATGCTAGGACTCATTCCCCTGCCTCTGCCTTTCACATCTGGATACAGTCCTCACATCTGTTGCTCCAGAACAGCAGGTTGGCAAGATTTATGAGCGAGAAGTTATTATTCTTTTAATATTATGAACTTTATATTAAAAGAAATTAAATATTTCAACTACAGGAAAACCCTCAAACATGTGAAAAGCATGGTCAATGTTGGTCGTAGCCAATAGGAAAATAGCCATTTTTCCCCATGGTATTCATGCCTTTGCTTCAGCCTTCTTTTCTGACTGTGGGATGAACCTAATGGCTACTTTTCAATGAATGTGATATGCTGACATAGTAGGGTATAACTGCGAAGGTTAGGTTTCCACAGATGGTGACTTCTGTCCTGCTCTGGCTCTCTCGCGTCCTTCCGTTAGTCGAAGCCAGTTATCATGTGAGTTCTCAGGCTGCAGCTCAGGGACTCAGACTCCCAGACAAATAGTTCAGAATTCTCTGTCACCACTCACCACATAGGTACGTCTGGAAGCAACTCCTTACAGTCATTCCTTCAGATGAGGCTGCAGCCCTGCAGCATTCCCCGAAGGCAGCCCAGTAAACGATTCTGAACCAACAGCATCCTCAGAGATAAGACACATCCGTTGCTTTAGTTGGGCATGGGGGAATCTGCATAATAGTGTGTATGGAAACAATGTGGTTCAGTAAGTCGCTCTCATACCAGGACCACGGCACTGTCACATATTGAACCATGAAAGTTGGTGAGCACAATCAGTAGGTAGACTTTGGGGCCTCTATTGATCTAACAGGCAAAATGGGTCCCAGTAATTTTCATGTTCCAATACCGTTGTCCCCCATGTGACTCCTAGAACTGCAGTCAGAGAATGTGAGTTTGAATGTGTCTTTTGGAGATCACAGTTACTGTCATGTTCAATTCTAGAGTCAGGGAATGCTTTGTGCCATAAAGTAGACTATGTTCCCGCACTCGAGTCTTAGTTCTGCCACTTACAGTGTTTATGAACTTAGGTTATCTTTTCTAAAAGCCTCGGTCAATGTCCCCATCTGTAAACATTGCCAGACTGACAACTGACCTCAGAAAGACATGGACTAAGTCCCCACCTAAAATGCAACACAAAATCAATTAAACAGGGGAAAAATGTGGGAAAACTATCCCTTGAATATGATTCTAGAAGTAATATTTTTATTATAGCCTTCCAATTGTAAACATGACTTTAAAACTAGAGGAGCCCTGAGTGAGCCCAGGTTTACCTGTAAGGTACAAACAGAAGGCTAGAGGTTGTCCGCCCCAACGAAATAGGTAAATGGAGCCTGACCACCTGTTTTTCTCAACTTTGGCAAGGGAAGAATTGAGATAAATATATGCAGAAATATTCATTGTGGTCAAGTATTATCTACATCTGTGATTTCATGGTCTTAATTGTTCTCATATGGTGCCAACGAATAGAAAGAACGTGTTTGCCAAAACAGTGGGTAAACATTATAAGTTTAGGGGGAAAACTGAACAAATGAAGGATTTTCATTCATTTAAGAAGAGAAGAGACGTGCTATGGCCCTGTCTTGAACAATCAGATAAGAGTTCCATCCCTGCTTCTCTACCCCCATAAGATCGTGCATGATACCTGTTGCTCATTTTGGTTTGGTCCTGCAGTTGCCCAGACTGTGGATACAGTTTGGCATTCTCCTTCTTCAGCTACTACACACAAATCTGTCACTCTGTATCAAGAGCAGTGCCAGGCATGCCTGCCAGGCTTAATTGACCATTTCACTAAAGGAAATGCCTTTAACTTAACCTCCATGTGCAGTTTCCTCTCTGCCTGCCTATGTTAAAGGGGTCTCCTTGTTGAGAAATTCAACAGCACTCAGAGATAAAAGGAAACACTCTTTCATGAGTTCTACCAACAACCTCCAGCTTCTTCTAAAGGAGGTCCAACAGTGACCGTTACCTCACTGCCTCTATTGGTTGCCTAGTTTTGTTTTAATTTCTTTAGGTTTGGGAGGTTTGTTCTGGAGAATGGAATTTCTTTCTACGTTTAATGTCCCCAATGGGAATTTCTGCATGTAATGAATGACCTGTGTAACCCAATGGAAAAACCCAAGTGAGATTTCCAAATTCAACACCCATATTGCAGCCAGAGCTTTGCAAATTCTGCATCATTGACGTTGGGCCTGACAAGCTCTTTCCTAGGATACAGGGGAAGCTGTCTGTGTGTCACAGAAGGTCTAATAGTCCGCCCCCCCACCCAGTTCTGCCACTACATACTGATGTCACCTACCCACCCAGAAGCCTCATATCTAGGCTATAGAATGGAGGTTAGGTAAGCAGGGGTGGAGCTTTCATTTAACTGCACACAAATTTGGCTGCCATTTCCTCCTTTATGGAATAGAATTAGTGTTCTCATATAGGGCACCCAGTCCATACCACTTAAAGTGAGTTTTACCAAGGCTGACAGAGTATTAAATATCCTAACCTAAATGATTACTGAGAGATGGAAAGGGTTTCGTTCCTAATAGCAATCCTAAAACAGCATTTCACCTGAAAACTTGTTAGAAATGCAGAGCTCAGAGCTGACCAGAATTCCATAGATCAGATCCCAGGAACCTGTGTTTTAATGAGCTTCCCAAAAATCCTAGAAAAAGATAGGATCCCTAATGATCGAATAACATTCCATGCCACAGAAATGGGTATTTAGAACTCTGACCACAGCTACCCACAGTGTTATAACTCCTCATTAGTAATTTTGGCATCAACATCAGATTTGCTGAGAAATCAAAGTTCACCCAGGTGTAGACAAAATACTTTGATCATTAGGTTTTGGTTATTGTCCACAAGCCCTAAGGGCATCCCACAACCAAACTAGGCTCCCAGCCCTGGCATGATCCAGCATTGTCCTATGAGTACCAGCAAGTTTCCCAACAAATCTAAGTTAGCCACAACCTTACATCACCAGTAAAGACTTATGCTTAGCGCTAATACAGCTTTAATTCTCTGAAATACAAGAAAACTGGGAAACAGGATGCTGGGGAGAATTTGATGCAACGATGCCACTTCCTTTTCAGAAAACAACTTTTTTGCATAAGAACTTTCTAATTTTTAATCTGATTTTTTCAATGAAATTCTTTTCGCCCTACTCATACATAGGTAGAGCCCATGATGTAGGATATCCCACAGGTAGAGAGCAGTCATGAAAAGGAGGACCTAATAAGGAAGATAACATTTACAAAGGAGAATCTAATAAGGACGACAACATTTGACTAGCCTGACTGGAATGGTAGACAGGATCAGATCTTGACTAATCAGTTGTGTAAATTTGAACATTTGCTTATTACCTGGGCAGTGGCAGAAGCCACTGATGGTCACCTGTAAATATTTATTTTTATTTTCATAATTGGAAAATCAAGTTAACTTCTACCCAAGGCTAGTACTAGAAATGTTCCAGTCCCTCAAATTCCCGTTGCCTTTCCCAGCAATTACTTAAACTTTCTTGTTCCTCAACAGGAGCCACACCAGAGTTCTAACATCGGTTGTTGGTTTTGGTTTTGGTTGTTTTGAAAATCTTGATTTAAAAAGAGAACTAGAAGAAGTTTGACTTTTCCCTTGTTGTGCAGTATGGCCTTATACGAACTTGACTGAGTTTTGTTGTTGTTGTTGTTGTTTTGTTTTGTTTTGTTTTGTTCTGTTCTGTTCTGTTCTGTTTTCTGTCTTGACTACCACAAGCAGCTGAACAAAACTTGGCTATTTTGAAGAATGTTGCTATGAAGACCTTTGCCTCTTGAAGCATATGGAAATGCAGTTTGTAGTTTATGTATCTAGCTGTGAAATGGATGAGATATAGGAGGTTTGGTTTTAGAACATAGTACCAGAGTTTTTCCAAGGGGCCTTTAGAAGCTGAAATTTCTGTCAGTCTTCATAGATTGAAATGGAGACAACGCACGAGGCTTTGGGACACAAAATGTAGCCACACTTGCAAGATGTTTCAGCTGTCTATACACTAGAACAAAGAAAGAGGAGATGTTATGGAAAAACCTGGGAGAAAAAGAACAAGACCCCACAGTTGAAGGAGGGAGAGGGCTAGGACCTAGGGGGAAGATCCTTAGATTAGAGAAGACAACAAAGGTGAAAATATATTTTAACCCTGGTGCCTGAGAGAACGACACAGGGAGAAAACCCAACAGCATCGGAAAAGAGAAAGAATAGTGTAGATTCAGTCAGGAAGAGGCTAAAGAGCTGATGGGCATCCAAGAAAAGTCAAGGGGACAACTGGAAAAGGCTGGAAGTCTTTCTAGACACTAATAATAGCTTTGCTAGGGAGACAACCTTTACATTATTATAGATCTAGGCTTAAAAACCAATTGGCACATGGTAACAATATAAGACTTCTATTGATATTTCCAAGTCACCTAATCATGTCCCTAGAGGTTTTGGACTCCCTGCTGTTGGCAACTCCAGGAGGGTAAGCAATTGCCCTACTATAATACTTCTGCAGACTTATGAAATGAATAGTTTGTGTTTTCTATGAGGCCTACTCAATGCTTCTTTCGTGCCTTGGCAGCCATTGTGTCTCATGTCCAGAACACCTTTCCAGCCTGTGAATTTAGAATAATATAATGATATTATTATATATTATGTAACATATAACATATAATATAAAAATAATAAATAAATAATAAATCAAAAGTCTGTCTCCTGCTCCTTCATTATAATACAGATTCCATCAAACAATGAGAAAGTCAAAGATAACGGGAGCAAAGGCAAGCTTTTCCAAACACGGGCATGAGGATTCTTGAGTATTTTGTTCTATAACAATATAAAGACACTTACTTTAATACCAATAAGGTTGAGTGATTTGCATTTCCACCCTTATATACAACAAACCAAATTTATGATAAATAAAATAATCAAACCACTATTAAATGAGGCACTAAAGTAAAAAGAAAAGAATTCAGATAGTGTAGACTAATGACTTAATTTATGAGTCCTGAAAAATGAATGCTGCCAAAATATTCAAATTTTCTAAACAGGTGTCGCTCTTACTACTTCCATAACAATCACAAGAAAATCAGCGCGATCGCTTAACACCAAGCTCTGCTTAAAATTTATTGAGGAAATACAAAAATGGTTTTATTATGGGAACTATCCACATGGATCCTTCTTCTAAAAGTCCGAAGTAATGAGTCTAGAAAAGTGACGCAGTGGTGAGAAGCATTTGCTGCTCTTACAGAGGACCAGGGTTCAGTTCTCAGAACCTACGTAGTGGCTCACCACCATCTATACCTTGGGTTCCAGGGAACCAGTCATCCTCTTCTGACATCCTCAGGCATCAGGCATGCACGTGGTACACGTACACGCATGCGCGCCAAGCACTCGTGCATATCAAATAGAATAATAAGCCTTTGTATTAAAAATCGGTTACAAAATTTATTTTGAAAAGTACATGCATATTCAAAAATGTAAATGGCTCATTAAGTGGAGGAATAAAATGTACCTTTCCCCATCCCTCCTCCAAATCACTCTTCAAAGATAAACACGGTTATGAGTGCGTTATGCTGATTGCCAACAATTTCTACATTTAGAAGCATGTAAATGTAGTTCTTTTTCTTTTTATACAGATCATAATCATTTTTTTTCAATTTACCCCTTTCATTTCAGGAACAGCATTGAACCTTTTCTCATATCAGAACACTTACATTTGCGTTGTTTAATAACCATATATTACATGGATGTGACATAATTTGTTGATCTAGTTCTTACTTGTTGGATATTTAGAACATTTCCAAGTTTTCTCATTCATAAATCTAAAAGAATGTTCACCTTATCCTCTGTTTTTATTCCCCTGGTTTTTATAGTTTTCATGTTCCCATAACTCGGTAGGGGAAGGGTTGGGAATATAAAAGAAAGGTTAGGCATGCGTACTTGATGAAAAACAGGGGCCAACCCCTGGTCCCTGACATTGCCACAGACTGGAGGTGTGGTGGGTTGAATTTGAAATGTTCCACACAGGCTCTTATTCTGAACATTTGGTCTCCAGGTTGTGCTAGCAGTTTAAAAGCTGTGTGGTGAGTCTTTCGGAAGTGAGGTCTGTCTTATCAGAAGGAGGTCCATATGGGCAAGCCTTTGAATCCTGTACCTGCCTTGGAGTCCAGTTTGTGCTCGGCTTCCTCACCTGCAAGACAGAAGAAATGCAGATGCGGTCCACGCCACTGCCCAAGGAATTCTGTCAAGGCTCAGTGGCAATTCTGGAACCACAAGCCAAAGTTGTTTGTATTAGGTTTTTATGTCACAGCGTCCCAAATGTAAATAATACAGGAAGCCAGGCCCCCCCAAGGGATGCATGGCAAAATCATCAAACATTCCAAGAGGGCAGGAGGCTATGAGGTTCCCGTGCCTGTAGTCCCCGGTGAGCACACTAAAAACGCATAAATGGACCGGGGACAACTGGTACCCGAACAGATTCCACCGGAGAAAACTTGGCAAAATCTTTGATGAAGAACCAGCGAAAAAGGAAAAGGAAACTAAAAGGCCAGGGTTCTAAATTAAATTGGTTTTAAAACATAACAAAAAGCAATTTGATCTTCTTTTGCATACTTATGCTTCTAGACTGGTAATCATGAGTATTTGAATTCTTACAAATAAATTTTTTTCTAATTTTTTAAAAATATTTATTCATTTACTTTGCATGTGTGTGAAGGGCAGAAGATGGCTTTCTGAAGATCTTTTCATCCACTGTACGGGCCCCAAGTATAGAACTCAGGTCATCAAGCTTGGCGGTGGGTGTGTTTCCAGACTGGGCCATCTTGCCAACCCCTTACTTGGAGTCAGACTTTTAACTTGGACCCTTTTGATTCATAAGAGCACAGTTAATTTACCTGACTAAAGAGAAAATGAGTGTTTTCAATAATGCTCCTTTTTTTTAGAATTATTAATTAATTAATTTATTTATTTTATGTATGTGAGTACATTGTAGCTGTCTTCATGACACCAGAAGAGGGCATCAGATCCCATTACAGATGGTTGTGAGCCACCATGTGGTTGCTGGGAATTGAACTCAGGACCTCTGGAAGAGCAGTCGGGGCTCTTAACCGCTGAGCCATCTCTCCAGCCCCCAATAATGCTCCTTGATACTGATTGTTATTTATGGAGGTCCATCCTTTCCTTTTAAAATTTTGCAAAGTTCTGTAGAAACAAAGTGTGGTTTCAGTAAGTCTCAAGTCATGACACCCTATTGTAGCCCTTTGATATTAAACTGACCTCATGCATGCTCTGAAGTGTACAGGAATAGATAAGGTTCAATAAGCTTATTAGGAAGAAAAAAGTGTTCTAGAGAGGCAATACCCGCGACTGCATTAATATCTTTCTTTCTCTCTCTCTCTCTCTCTCTCTCTCTCTCTCTCTCTCTCTCTCTCTTTCTTCCTTTCTTTCTTCCTTTCTTTCTTTCAGGCCTTACCCTCATATAAGGTTGGGAAAGAGAGTAAATTAAATAAAAATCTCACAGACACACTAGAGCAATTATTCCCTGGTTAACAGGCATTGATTAAATTGCTTTAAACATGAAAAGACAAAGAAGATCCTTAAAATGTCTTATGACTTGGGCTTTCTTATGTCAAGCAACAGTCTGATACTGTTTTTGGACGTAGTTCTTTGTGTTTATGATGTAGTCGGGGGCTGTCGGCTGCCAGTATTTGGGGAGGTCAGGCTTCCTGACAAACAGCCAAAGAGGATCTTGAAACGGGCTGCAGAGTCCACTCCTGCCAGGACATCACAAGCTGTTTAGTGGCCAGCGAAATGTCCGGCTGGCTACGCAGCCATACTAGATTGTCCCAGGAATCTGGCTAGCTTCAGAAGTCGGGCTAAACCAAATGCAACTGTGCAGAGCCACACCCTAGGGTGACTGTCTCCAAATACCTTACAAGTCCGAGGCTGAAGCACTTGAAAGGCTTGGATCGCTGCAGATCAAATCTTTGTAAGACGGAGCATTTAAAGACAAGCCCGAAGCACATCAACATTGTCGTGTACAGTTCTCTTCCTGTGCTGTTTTGCCTCCCAATTATAAAGGTGGCTAGTGCACATAATTATGGTTCCTTCAGATGGATTCACTCTTGAGCAGATCAGCTCAGAAATGTTGGCACAGTTTCAGGGTTCTCAAACAACTGCTTGCCAAACCACTCTTTGATCCAGTCAAATCATCCTATGATTCAAAATAAGGCCTAGAGCCTTTCAAGAATTCGCATCTTAAATCCTTATCTGCATCGTCTAACCTCCCCGTGCTCAACCTAAAAACCGATTTTCCTTATCAGTGAAAAGGGGATACATTTTCCCCCTGTGGGATCGATAATGTTTCTCTTTGTTTCCCTTCATTAATTCACCCCGAGAACAAACATAAACGGGGTACTTAGAAAGGACGAACACTGGGACTTGCCCTGCAGTTATTCACAAGACAAAGCTACCTCCACCAATTCGCAGAGCGAGCAAGGTGGAGACAGTCGGTTAAACAGATAATTACGATAGAAGGTTTTAAATTAGGGTGAGGTCATGACAGACAGAAGCAGGGCTCCAAGCCACCAGCAGGGGCCAAGAAGATTCCCCATGGAAGTGAACGCTGAGTAAAGCATTGGGGATAAACAAGAGCAGGCAGATGATAGAAGTGAGGAGCACATTGTGTATTGGAGGCAGTAGGGAGAGAGCATGCTGAATGCCTACTGTGAAATGCCTTCCCTTCCCTAGAGTAGTTACAGACGAGGCGGGAGATTTCAAGCACCGTTGTTTGTCCTCTGCAAAGTTGAAAAGTTTGAGTTTTACTCCAAAGTCAGTGGGAGGAAGCCTCAGAAGGATTTTGAGCCAAGCAGGGATATGGTCAGTATGGAGCCATAGATAAAAGCAAAGGACGGTAGAAGAAAGCTGAGTTCAACACACTGATAGTTACTCATAGCTGAGAGTCGTCACCTCTCAGACCAAACTGTGGAACACTGAAAAGAACACCTGGACTAGAAACCCAGACCTGGAAAGAAACCAAGTGACTGAGCCCTCAGTGGTACAGATCAGAGTGACAGCTAAGACAGGCATGAACTGTGGCTGGGATGTTACAGAACTAATCAGAAGCAACACGCACTGCTTAAAGCGTAGGTCTCCATCTGGAGAGGGAAATGGGGCTTAGGATCTTCTTGTCAGTGTCCCATTTTCCCAAGAGGAGACACAGTTACGTCCTAACACTGTTAGATCAGCTACTTTCTTTGAAACAGCATAAGGGTACTTTGAGGATGTTTTTCCCCAACGTCCAGTCTTAATGAGCTGAATAGTGTATAGAACCGATTTGGTACAAAACACTCCTTGATGGGTTTCTTTGTGACACGTGTTGATATTGATGATCTTATGGTTCTTTTTGAAGTTCTGGGGATCAAACCCAGGACCTGATTTATGCTAGTTTAGCACTGTCCCACTGAGCTACATCTCTTCCCTGCATGTATATTTTTATTTATTTGCTGTGGGTGTAGTTTTAGTATGCAACATAATGGTTTCATTATAATATCCTTACATTTTATTATTAGCGCATGTATTGTGTGTGCAATTCTCTGTGTGTGAATAAAGGTGCTGTCACAACAAAGCACACAGGTGGGTGTCAGAGGTCAACTTTTACAAACAAACACAGGTTGTCAAGATTGTATGACAAGCTCTTCTACCCAGTAGTCTTTATTATATATTTTCATACCTACATATCATTCCCTCTTGAAGTTGCTCATCCCCACTGCCCTCCCTTCTTGCTATTTTTCATCCTTTACCCTTCCCCCATCTGTCATTTCGCAGCCCCCACTGCCCTCCCTTCTCACTGTCATTACTCAGTCCCCACTCTCCTTCCCCCTCTGGTTAGTACCTTTGCGCTAGTCAAACAGTCCCCACCTTTGCCTTCATGTCACGTATATTACCTATAGCGAAGTCATCAAAAAGGCCACGATGGGCCTGTTCTCACCTCCGCAGACTCTCTGACCCGGAGCTCTGAGATCTCTACCCGATTCGCTAAGTCCCATAGTGGGTCGCTGCCACACCAGCCCCGTGCTTTTAGTTTTGTGGCTGGCTAGAGTGCCTTGCCACACCACCATACCTTTCTCTGGTTCCCAGTTGAGTTGCCTTTCTCTGGAACTCAGTTGAGTTGCCAAGTGAAAGAAAACACCACATAAACTTAGCTTAGAATCAACGGGTAGAGCGAGCGATGGCTGGGCTCGACAACTAGCATCCTAATTTGTCAGCCACTCTATGTTAAATCCTCCAGGGGTGAATCTTGGCAGATCTGCCATTTAAACTGGGGGTTTCTTGTTCTATACAGGTTGTCCCCCAAGCTCTCCCTATCCAAAAGAAAGTTACCTTTTCCTGCTTCTTCTCTTCCCCTCTCTGATGCAGAAGTCTCACCTACTCCTAGCCCAGTGATTGGTCCCCTGAAATCTTTATTCATTAGGGGAAGGTTCTGCCATATTACCCTCTTTTTTCTCATACTTAATATTCCTTCCTCCTATGGACCCCTTTCTACTCTAGTGACCTTTCTACACACACACACACACACACACACACACACACACACACACACACACCCCTACATATATATGAATTTAAATGTAAATTCCACATATGTTTGTCTGAGTCTATTTTACTTAGCCCTATTATATCTAATTTCATGTGTTCTTCTGCAAATGTCAAGGATGTTTTTCTTTTTAAATATTTATATATGTACTTTATGTAGATGAATGCTCTATTTGTATGGATGCCTGCTTGACTGAAGAGAGCATCGGATCCCTTTGTAGATGATTGTGGGCCACCGTGTGTTTCCTGAGAATGGAACTCAGAGCCTCTGGCAGAGCATCCAGTGTTCTTAAGCACTGAGCCATCGCTCCCTCCCCAGGGAATGTTTTTCTTCATAGCTGAATAAAATACCATTGTGCATAGGCATCACATTTTCTTTAACCATTCTGAAGTGGAAATTTTTAGGGTTACTTTTTAATAAAATATGGGTCTTTTAATAATTTATTAATTATTATTTAATAAAGTAGGGTTATTTTTATGAAAAAATTACTTAGTTGTATCATGTGATGTTTTTCTAAAAATCTATCTTATGAAAGGATCTTTTGCGGAGAACAGACAATGTGACGTTTTTCTGGAAGCTGCCTGGAAAGGGGTATGTGATATTTTGCTAGAGAGGGTGCTTGAAAGAACACGTGATATTTGGAAAGGGTATAAATGTAACCTAACAGTCGATTGGCGACATTGAGTGGTATCTGTTCATCTTGCCACTCTTTGTTGGTTGTTCTTCATTGGACTTTGCTGATGCTGGTCTTCACTGATGATGCTGTTTGGTATTGGTTTGCTTTGCCACTCTTCGCTGGTCATCATTTGTTGTGACTTCATAAAGAGAAACACGGGAAAAAACGTGACATGATGTTCTGGTGGCTTCTTGCCTCTTCTGCAGACTTAGGCCAGTTGGCAGAGCCCCAAGGTTTCTTCTGAATCAAACTGCCATTTCTGATTTGCAAATGATGTTTGCAAGAGACCAAGCTACGACTGCTGATTCACGTGAACTGAACCGCTGATATCCTGACAATGCACCCTGGCTTCATCCCAAAGGACTAGTTCTAAACAGGCCCACATCCTCCTTTGTCCTATTAACCTTTTCTTTCCACTACCTCTGATGGGCGGTGGACTAGAAGGGAGGTTAAAGCATTTAAACATACTTATTAAGATATACTTTAAAAATATAAGCCTCCATTCACCCACCGATGTACAACTGGGCCATTTTCTCCTTTACTGTGAGAAATTTAGCAGGAAATATTGATCAAAAAGTATCTTCATGGGGCTGGGGATTTAGCTCAGTGGTAGAGCGCTTACCTAGGAAGCGCAAGGCCCTGGGTTCGGTCCCCAGCTCAAAAAAAAAGAATAAAAAAAAAAAAAAAAAAAGTATCTTCATGACTTGTTGGCTCATAATATTTTGAGTATATTCCTAAGGGTGGTGTAGCTTGGCCATGGGATAGTTGTTTAGGGGAACCTCTAGACTGATCTTCATCATGCCTGCAGCAGTTTGTATAGACCCATCAGAAGTATTTAGGGCTCCTCCCTTTTTATACCCTCAGATTTTTTGCTTGGTAAGCATTCTAGCTCAAATGAAATAGGATATCAGCACAATTTTAATTTGCATTTCTGTGGCAGCCAAGAGTGTAGAATACCTTTTCAAGCATTTATTAACAATTCGTGTCTTTCTTTTAGATGTATTTATGCAATTCACTATCCATGAGTTGACTGATTTTTCTAGTGCTTACATTTTACAGTTCTTTTGGATATATATGCACACACATATATCTCCAAAAGATATATTTGGATGTATAGTTTTTGAGATAGGGTCTCACTACATACCCTGGCTGACCCATAACTTGCTATGTAAACCAGGCTGACCTTGAACCCACAGGGATCCTCCTTCCTTTGACTCCCGAGAGCTGGAACATAAGGCTTGCACTGCTGTGCTCAGCTTAGAGTCCTTTGCATGTTCTAGATATTAATCTCTTACCTCGATTGGAAACAATGCTCTTCCTACTCTATAGGCTGTCTCTTCACTCTAGTATTTGTTACCTTTGCCATACAAAAACTTCAAAATTTCGAAAATATCATGCAATCTCACTTGTCAACTCTTGAGATCATTTCTTGCAGGAGTTATTTTCCAAAAGGCATTGTCAATGGTTATATCATCAGTTATTTACCTATATAAATTTATCCATGTAAACTTTAATTACTTTTCTCTTCTGACTTCTTCCTTGGCAAGCTCACTATTGTTATCTAGAAAAGGTGTCAGCTTTTAATCCTGTTGCATTGATAAAAATGCTTGGCTGTCCTAAATACTTTCTGGTAAATTCTGTAAGTCTGGGGTCTTTTAAGTATGGAATCATGTCATCTACAAATAGGGCACCCTTGATTACATCTTTTCCTGTAGGTTTTCCTTTATTCATTTCTCTTCTGTTTCTTGACAAAACTCAAAGAATTTTATATGTAAAGACTGGTAAGTGTGAGCATCCTTGTCTTATTCCTAATTTTAAAGAAATGTGTTCAGTTTTTGCTCATTTAGAATAGTGTTGGCTATAGCCTTGTCACATGTGGCTTTTGTTTCTTTAGTCATAGTTTCTTAGGACTTTTATCATAAAAAGAGGTTGAAGTTCATCATAGGCCTTTTCTGAATCTATTGAGATGACCATGTGTTTTATGTCCTTAAGTTTATTTATGTATTGTATCACATTTGTTCCCTTGTATAATGTCGGACCAACCTTGCATTCCTGGGTTGAAACTAATTTAGACTTTAATTCAATTCGATAGTATTTTACTGAGGATTTTTAGACCCATGTTTCTCGAGTTATTATATAATTTTATTCTCTTTTGTGTTCTTTTCCAGTGTTTGGGTCAGAGTAATAGTGGTTTCATGGAGTGAGTTTGACTGTTTCTTCCACTGCTTATGTATGAAACAGTCGGAGACATATTAGAGCTCTCTCTTCCTTAAAGACTCATGAGAACTTAAGAGCAAATGCATGTGATTCTGGGATGCTCTTCGTTCGGAAACTTTCATAGCTTTCATTATTAACATTGAGTCTGGAGGACATGCCTTAAGATGAGAGACGATTATTAGGGTTCTCCAATACTGCTGTATCAGGACCTACATGTACTTTACTGCCTATCAGTGTGTGGTTACCGCTCCATTGGATAGGTCACTTGTATTTTCTATGCAAATTAACTATTACTTTATTAGCCGAGCCATTTATTGTAACTATGACATCTTTCATTTTTATCAATATGTCAAGATAAGCTTTTTTATTACTTTTTTGAGATAATATCATAGCATTTCCCTCTTCCATCTACCTCCTTTGCTCTGTTTCAATTTCATGGCTTCTTTTTTCATTAGCTTCATATAGGTATGTATACACTTAGGCACATATATTCTTAAATATAACCTGCTCAGTTCCTATAATGTTACTGTGTGTATGTTTTTATGGCTGATCATTTAGTATCAGATAACCAATTGGTGTGTTCTTCCGTAGGGAGGAGTATATTTCTCCTGCCCCAGCATTCTTCAATCATCTATAGTTCTCTGTAGGGCTGAGGCCTCATGGGCTTTGCCCCATTCATTTTGGCATGTCCATTGGTGTCGTCCTTGTTCAACTCAGTTTGGGCAATCATGTTTGTGAGACATTATGGGTATAGCTTCTGATGTTACTAGGATACACAATCTCACAGTAAACTCTCTGATCTTCTGGCTCCTTTAATCTTTTTGCCCCTTCTTCTACAACGTTCCTGGGCTTTAGATACAGGAATATGTTATAGAGGCATCACTGGGACCAGGCTCCATAACTCTGCATTTTGATTGGTTGTGGTTTTCTGTGTTGTTCTCCAACTATTACACAGAGACGTTTCCTTGATTAAGGGTAAAGACTACACTTTCCTGTGGATATCAGGACAAATGTTTAGATTATTAGGGATTATGCTGATAAAGTGCAGTTTAAATCTTTTTTAATTCCATAGAAGGGAACACCTCTGTGAACGTAGCTTGCTATCATTTTACAGCATTTGCAAATAATGCCAAGTTGCTCTTTAAAAAAATACCATATTGAATATGAGAAAGCAGCCATTTTCTGCCCACACCACAACTGAGAATAATAATTTTAATCGAATTGTCAGCTTAATAGCTAATTGAATTATTATCTGTAAAACTGTGAATTAACAAGGTCATTTTTCATGTTTATCATGGGTTTTTTTCTTCCTTTATTTGCCTATTCATCTTTAAATTGTATTCACTTTGTTCTTTCTGTGCATTTGTAAGTGGTCTTCCCCTTTTGTGCTATAACTGCTTTATTATGAACAGAAAATATTTTTATTTTGCCGTTTAATTATGCTTTGTTTTGTTTGCCATAACCAACTCTCACGACAGGCTTCCCATCCCCCCGCATCCCCTGTCCTCTCAGCCACTGTTGCAGTGTCCAGTCCTTGGAAACTTTCCCCTGCTTTGCAGCAAGGCCACCTGAGTGCTTTTGCATGGATTTGCATCTGTCCCACACTTTGTACTTTCTTGCTCTTGGGTGCCAGTGATCCCTCCATAAGAGTTCCCAGGAATCCATGTGTGTTCCAGGGAAGGGCACACTGCAAAAATCTGCAAGAATCTGTTAGCTGTTACCACTCGTAACTATTCTGATCTACAGTGGATAGTCTAAGTCTTCCCAGAACACTCCTTGGAATAGCAAAACCTGACCCACAGTGGATAGCCAGCTAGATCATGTGTAATTTTTATTAACTTTCTCTGCTTGGATATTTTCTTCTCATTCTTACTGGCTGGTATTACACTCATAAATAAACTACCTACACAAAAGTCTTTGTCTTAGACTGTGCTTTGAGGCTAAATTGTGTATGCATTTCACATTTGAAATATATTTTAACCTTTCCCCTTCCTACAACAAAATAGTTAATGAGAAGCAATGGATTTATCTGGGTTTACAGTTTGACATTACGGTTTATCAGTACAGGGGAGGCATGTTGGCAGGAGGATGTGGCAGATGGTCTTTTTATGTCAATTGTCACAAAGGAGAGAGAAGAGTGCTGGAGCTCAGCTGACTGCCTCCTCCCTTCTTTGTACTCACCCCAGGATCCTGTATGGTGTCCTTTTGGTTCAGAGTAGGTCTTTCCCCCATCATTTAAACATCACTGGAAATGCCTTCAAAGACATGCCCAAAGGTGTGTCTTCTAAGTGCTTCAAAATCTAATAACATTAACAGTGAATATTAACCATGGCCTTGCTGTATGGTCATAATAGATACGTATGGTCATGTATCCATAATTCATATACTTTGCAGCTTCTTACTATATTTACATGGTATAAGGACTTTGCCTATCTCCAAGTTCAAATAAGTGTCTTCATCATTTATCATTTTATATAAATATGCCTTTAGTATTGTTAAGTTTATTTGGTATAAGGTAGAGGATAATGATCTCTTTTGTTATTTATTCCCTAATGTTTATATAAATTTTGAAACAGGGTCTACCAGACATCAGACATCCATGTCTTCCAATCTTTTGTTCATTAACATTTCAGAGTTTTCCTGAACTCAATCATAAGTTGTATGAGATGTTTTATTGTGTAGTAATTATGTATTAAAACTAGTGTGCAGAAATGTAATTTCTCAAAGAACAAGAATCCATACTTGAACTGGAATCATAGCGCTCTCTCTCTCTCTCTCTCTCTCTCTCTCTCTGTCCTCTCTTTCCCCTCCCCACTCTACACACAACACAGTAAACATCCAGACACACTGTCTGAGTCTCACATACCTACTTCTGTACCCATTTTAGGAGAGATTAACATTAAAAAGTATAATTGCCCTAGTTATGGATACTTTATGAACATAATTTTAATTTAAATTATTTTAAGTAAACATAGCTATCTTCGAGGTCACAGCCACATGAGACTAGGCTACAGGAAACACTACCATGGTGTTCATGAGTAATATCACTGGCTTCATACTTCTGTTATCTCAAGCACAAAGAAGTAGAAACAAACTCTCTGACCCACAACCTTGAGTACCTGTGTGTGTGTTCAGGAAGTTGTTTCTAGGCTTCACACTAGGACCTTTGAGCACCTAGTGTGTGTATGTGACAATGCCACCAAAAGTAGCTCCTTAAATGTGTTTCCTTGACTGACAGAGTGACCCCTGTTCAGCACTCTCCTTTCCAGCCACTCTTCTCTCCTAATCTTCCCAGATTCATGTTAAAATTGTCTTGTCTAAATCTCCCCGAAATGTGGTGAACCCTGGAGTCATAGCATGAGGTACCTCTTGCTATGTAACCCTGGTGAGCTCGGCATTTCAAATGTACTCTGACCTCTTCTCCAAGTCATGGTAATCCTCTCTGCCTCTGGGACTATAGGAATGCACACTATACCAGCTGTCTATAAACTGAGAAAACCTCAATACTTAACTACTCCATTTAGGAAAATGAAACCACTCTAAATTTATTGAAGTATTCTTACATGTTTTATAGTAAATCTGTATTCGTATTGGACTTATGGATGAAGTTGTGTATGCAGTCTTACATTACTTCTTACTGATTTCTCGGTTATGGCTAGAGCTCTTTTAGTATGTTTTGATTATAATCTAAAATATTATGTAATAAAACATGTTTTAATAGTAACTTCAATGAATTCACTTACAAGGTACACTAAAATACTGCTTATATTTTCCTATCAAGCTTCCTTTCCTCATTATGTATCATTATGTATCAGAAAGATTTTATTTCAGCTTTCTACTCTCTGACAACAACCTCAGAGGAATAGCCAGCTGCTGAGTGTATCTTCTGTACCATGCAATAGTATGGCCACACCCTGGTATCTGGTAATATTATCTAAAACCTTTGGAGACATCCTGCAAAGTAACAGCATATCCTATCATTTTCCAATGCATGTGTGTTACTTACATGTATCGAGAGCTGGTGATTTATTCAGTTAAAGGCAATCTAGGGATAGTTGACCCTAAAGTTAAAAAACACAAATAGCTAAAAGTCCTTCTTACAGACATGATAACCAAACTGGGCCTTCTTGAATACTTCATACTCAAACACATATCATATATCTACACATGCACACATGCATACACAGAGAGAGGGAATATGGAGAGAGAACACACAGAGAAAAAGAGACACACATCCACAGACACAGAGAAGAGGAGAGAATACACACAGAAAGAACATACACACAGTGGGGGTCAAACATATACACACAAACACACACACACGCAGAGAGAGAGAGAGAGAGAGAATTCTAAATGTGTTTCATTGTCTAATTTTCAATCAAAAAGATGCATGGATAAAATGGTAAATTCTAACTTTCAGCAAAGTCCCAAATATTTTTTTTCATTAAGATAAATATGATGAACACTTCTTATGGAAAAGTTAAAGAAAATTAACTTCATTGATTTTAGAGCCCTTTCTCGCTCTATCTTGTATTTTTAAATGCATCTATACTAGAACTTATTTTATCAGTACCTTATGAGTATTTGGATTGCAGTAGCTTTCACAATAATGAAATGTAAGGGTTTTTGTTGTTGTTGTTGTTATTGATCATTTTAATTATAAGAGAACACTGCCTTGTGGTCCTGAATCGAGGGCTGAGTTAGTCAAAGGCATACTATTTTGTAACATAGATCTCTACATTATAATGAATACATATGAACACGCATGGATGTGTATGCATATCTGTACATACCTACTTGTATGTGTGTGAATAACAATCCAAGCACTCACATCTTTGATTAACTTATTAGGGGGTTCTTACAACATTTCTGTTTGCAAAGACATGCTGTCTTGGGCCTTGTATTATCTGGAATGAGGATTTGTCTGTATGTAGCATAAAGCTAAATTCATAGATATTTGTTACTGGCTTTGCTCTCTTCTTATGAGCAGCACAATCGAGTGTTGCTCCAACCATCACCAGTGTCTGTTCACATCTCACTAGTCTAGAAAACGTAGTCTTTGGCCCTCCATGTCTCCAGCTGAGTAGTCAGCTGCTAAGGACGATGGGGAAACTTGTCACCTGTGTCTAGGCTACACTCAGGTTAGAAAGACCCCTGGAACTACTTGGGGAAGCGTGTTTTTTGTTTTGCTGCTGTTGCTGTTGTTTTCCTTTAAACATTGATCAAGTCTTGCTTTTTTTTTTCATCTTTCATAAAACTTTCAGAAAATTATTAAAGATGTCAGTAATCCAAAATAGAAAATTGGAGTTTATGGAATTTCTTTTTCTAAGACTGTTGGCTCTTCTGAACTAGGCCTACATTTTCAGGCACTTGCCATGATAGCCTATTCAAAAGCATTTCAAACAAGCATTCATTAAACAATGTCACCAACAGCAGTTCTGACAAATATACAAGAAGCAAAGTGTATAGTAGGGAAGACAGTCTTCATGTATCTACAGCATGTAATTTCATCTTCATCTGACTTCGTAGATATTCAAGATGGAGAAGTTAGTTTACTAACATTATTTCTAACCTTTTTAAGAATGTGTCTCTCTAGCTCTAATTCATCATTATGGGATTCAGGGTAAAAGACTTTCATAATCATGCAATGAAATAGCAAAGTCAATGAACATATAAACAATTTATAGTTTATATAAATTTTTTCACATAAGTTGAATAATGTATATGGTAGAATGAAATATGTTACACACCAAAATTAACCTGACTTTGAAGTTAAAAAGCAAATTTTGTTCGAAAGATTAATGTATGGCTAAAACAAAATGGGAAAATAAATGTCAAAGAGGCATAGTCCTGAGTCCATTAGAGAGAATTTATGCATCCAGCCTTAATTATTTGAGGGGAAGTATTTGATTGACATTACTCTGACTCACCTGTGTACACTGAAGGAGAGTATTGATGTTAGTTTATAAGTACATGATCTCAGGACCTGAATGACAAGGTGTGGCTCTTTCTAATTAATGCAATAGTATAACAGGCATGAACATTGCCAAGAGGCAATTTTCAGCTCAGGATCATGATTTTGTAACATGCCATATCAGGTGACTTTTGTTCTTGGGCTCTTTATGCCTAACAGGACAGTGATGGATTTACACCCATACCTCTCCTACTAGTCTTAGGCAGTCTGCATGTGTGTTTCTTTAAATGAAATAAATAGACACATGTCCTAGCGTTCATAGTTTCCTGCTTGGAAAAGCATAGATACAGCCAGTGAAATACTTTTCTAGGTGAACTCGAATCTTCTGAGGTGCACCCCAGAGTACCAGAGGTACAATGCCTTGAACAACATGCATGTGTTCCTTACGGCTTACTCGCAGGAACCACCCACAATCTCAGCAGTTCAATGGACAGAAGACGTGATGTGAGTCTAGCAAGGCTCAACGCAAGTGCAAAGCCATCCTGTTGCAATCCACAACTGAGCAAACAGGTTCAAAAGGTCATCGGCAATCCTCGAAGAGCCTGTTCTGTTGGAAACAGAGCTTGATTCCAGCACAGAAAAGCACCACGTCCTTCTGAGAAATTCTAAGACTCACTTTTCTTCCTCTCAGGACCTCTCTGCAGCAGCTAGCTGCTTACCCACAAAATGGAGGCATAGGCATAGAAAAGTGAGTTAAGCCCGTAGTGCCTTCATTTCCTGTCCTCCTTCCCCATGAGTGTGTCCAAGTGGGGATTGATAGAATCCACCCTCGGTCAAGCTATGGTTTATACACTGTAACGCTTTTCAATTCTTCCCTGTGATTGAATGCTCATACATTTGCATTCAAAACTGATATAAAAATGAGAGAAAATCCACACTTGAATTTCTAGCTTTATATCGGTTTCCTTTTTTCACTTTCTTTCTTTAGAACATATAGCACATGTGAAAGAAAAAAAAAACCAATAAGTTGTGAGAGAATCTAAAAAGAGGGGCAAGATCTTTGTGTCCTGGTACTCTGCGTAGAAGGATTCCTACTGCTGGAACAAGTGTCCACCGACACATTTTCACACTGCACCAGAAAGGCGTCGCGCAGGCAGCTCTTACGTGAGTTTCACAGTGTTCTGAAGCTAACTGTAGGGTGTGATGGGACGTCGTCCCTTCCTCATCGCTGCAGGTTCTGGTGCCCTGTTCCTCTTGCCCCACCATTCCTCACCCATACAAAGGATCCCCTTTGTGTTTAATCCAGGTTGGGAGAGGGGGGCGCTGTATTCTTTGCAGCTGGGTAACAAGGCTTGGTAACAAAAGAGGAACAATAGCTAGAACTGCACGTTCTTCCCTCTGAGCTCACACTGGATCTGCTAACAGTGAAGGAAACGATGCTGGGAGAAATGTCGGGTTAAAAATACAAACTGTCTGGGTTCACTAGCTAATATCAGAGCCAAGATTCCGACTCAAGGAATCTGATTCCAACTCCGTGTGGCTGTGTGGAGCCACTGCGCACTGCCAATCCCTGTGGCAAGAATTTCACTAAGTTCTAGACGGGCAGAGTGCCATGCAAACAAATAGGCATTGTCAGAGCGTGAGGCAGCCAACGCTACAGTGCCGTCGCTGAAAGCTTAAGTCTTAGTCAGGAAAGACCCAATAAACTGTGTCAGCGAGAGTCACACTGTCCGGGATCAGGGATGGCCCAGGCCTGTCTCTGGGATTTGTTGTCTCTGAGTTTTATTTCACAAACTTTTCTGGGTTTTCTGGGATTTTTAACAGTATAGGATTATTGTGAATCAGAGAGGCAGACCCAAGCCTGGATGAAATGTGATTTCAAATGGTTTCAAATGGAAATATTCGCCTTTTCCCTGCGAAATTAGAAGGTCTAAATTAATTTTCTTGACGCTTTTGAAGAGTTCTGTGGGGGGTGAAATGAGAGATTGCGGGAGGGTTGGGTGTCTTACTGAAGTTCTCACAGGTAACCTTGGAAAATTATAATAGATTCTTGAGAGATTTCCACAAATAAAAAAGCAATAGCAAATGGAAACTGGGAGAATTTTGGAACTCACCTGTGTAGTTCCGATCCGTGCTGTACCTTGAACAATGAGGTTCATTATACCATGAAACTCAGTGTGTGAAAAATATCATTGTGACTTAGGGTCACGTTTTACTTCTTTCTAAATTATGCTGCTAACAGGTCATGGACAGATAGCACTTTTTAAAAACTATGCCACTTACTTCCTGGGAAACACACACGCAATCGTGTATGTGTGTGTGTGTGTGTGTGTGTGTGTGTGTGTGTGTGTGTGTGTGTGTGTGTATGCATGTGTCTAAACTATACAAGTCAAAACACTACAAAGCCATAAAGGTGAGGATGACTATTTCTTTGCCAGCGATTGAGTGGGAAGATGCCTTCATGATTTATTTTAAAATAACAAAACAATCTGGAACAATGGAGCTCTTCTCCCGCCTCATGAATATCTATGACTCCTGTTCATGACAGAACAAGTCATTAGCTGTCTCTGCCAAACCACCCAGAGGAGATACCTGACGCATGCAGAGCCCAGCAGTCTCCAGGTACTGAGGGCCTGAGCTCTTGAAACACCAGCACAAAGAGAACTCTGCATCTCAAATTCTGTCACAGTATTTACACTGGTGACCAGAAGCACTTGAGGAGTAGTGAGCACAAGAGCCCCAAACAAACATTCTAACAATAAAGGGTGGCGAGCTGTGGCTGCTGTTTGTGCATGCTGACGGGATAATGGATATAGACAGGTAGATAGCAGATAGATAGATAGATAGACAGACAGACAGACAGACAGACAGACAGACAGACAGATAGATAGATAGATAGATAGATAGATAGATATAGATAGACAGACAGATAGCTGATATCCAGCTAGAGAAAAGATATTTTCCCTTTGGCTGTAAAAAAAATATGAACGAGGTACTCTTTTCACTTTTAATGCTAAATATGAAAAATGTTCTTTTTCCAAACTTAAATTAAAAAAAAAATCTCTGCTTATTCCCTAGAATTATACTGTCATGCAGTCAGGTAGGCATTCCTTTCTTAATTGTTAAACTTATTCCTACAAACTTACATTTCAAATCTCTGAATACTCAAAACTATTTGGAAGGAGAGGGTATTTTGACATCTTTTTTTTTGATATATTTGATAAATTGCTGATATTTGCCTCCATGCACAAATATGTTATCTTTGTTCAGGGTTGCTTGAATGTTGATCCCAAGATGTAGGGGAAAAAAAAAAGCAAACTTATTTGAGGGGACTTCATGGGGCAGGCATGAAGGAGCGGGGAGACTGAAGGGAGAAGGCAGAACCAGCACTGGCATGCATAACTAACATGGTGGCTGTGCCAACAGCGCAGTGCTGCCAGGGCCGCTGAGCAAGAGCGTGCCCACACTCTCTGTCAGAGGACAGGTGGGGCTTGTCTACTCCCAAGCCGCTGTCCTGTCCGCCATTCACAGAGGGTTGCCTCAGGACAACTCCTTGACCTGCTATGCCCTGGATGTCTGGCCTATGAAGTGCTTATGATTTCAGAGGAAGCTCCAGTACAACGTGAGACCCTCCAGGCCTGCCCTGCCCCATAAACACAAGCTACACAGTGGGATGAAGATTTCAGAAAGAAAAAAGCCAGACCTTTAAAATGATGAGAACAGGGATGGTCCTATGGCTCCATCTGCACAGTAGCAGAGGATGGCCTTGTCAGACATCAATGGGAGGAGAGGCCCCTGGTCCTGTCAAGGCTTGATGCCCCAGTATAGGGGATGTCAGAGTGGGGTCAGAGTGGGGATGACCCTCGTGGGGGGGGGTGCGGATATCGAGTTTCTGTAGGGGAAACGGGGAAATGGGATAACATTTAAAATGTAAATAAAAAATGCAATTAAAAATATATTTTAAAAGAGAAAGAAGGAAATAATAAAAACAGGGACGGAAGAAATGGCTCAGTGCCTCCTGGTCCTAAGAGTGCTAGCTGATCTTCCAAAGGACCCATGTTTGACTGCTGGCACCCACACTGAGTGGTTCACAACCATCTGTAGCTTCAGCTCCAAGAGGTGTAATACCCTCTTCTGGCCTATACAAGTACCTACACTCATATGTGCACATAGCATATCCCTACCTCACTCCTGTCACACATATACGCTCACATAATTAAAAATAAAATAAGTCCTTAAAAAAAATATATATATATATGACACACCCTAATTAATTCACTATTTATCCAAAATTCTAATATAACTGGGCATCTGCCCTTTTCTCTTTTTCTTTTTTCTTTTTCCTGTAAATCTAGAAACTCTATCTCCATGACATACTTGAAGTGGGATCCTGTTGGCATGAGATTCAGATTGGTCAGCAATACTGTGGTTAAAACAAGATCAGTTAAAAGGAGAGGACAGACCAAGTGTCTTGCGCCATTGGGTAATCCTTTTGTTGTGTGTATGTGTGTGTGTGTGTGTGTGTGTGTGTGTGTGTGTGTGTGTGTGTGTGTGTTTGGATTTTTGCTGAAGTTAGGCTGTGAAATATCACCATGGAGTGTGGACCTTGCTAGGAATGTCCATCTAATTTTTCAGGTGGGCTTTGGGGAGTTTTTCTTGGAGCAGTCAGCAGCACCCTCTTCACACACCAGAACACTGGGTTCTTTCTGGAACCTTCTCTTCATCATGAAGGTTCCTGTGCCTCTGAAATCTTTGTTCATTCCTGGAATGACACTTCTTCCTCTTGAGAACCTTGCACCACCAGCCTGTCTTCAAAATCACTGCCAAATACCTCCACCATGGGAAAAGATGTCTTTTTGTGGTCTAGAAGACAAGTAGGTCTTCCAAATCTCCTCCTGGAAACCTAGGACCCTGACTCTGCTTCTTGCATTTTCCTTATCCCTATTGCTGATTCAGACTCTAGAGAGTTAAGCATGGTAACTGGTAGGGTACTGGGTTTTCCCCAGACAATTCAATCAGGGCTCTGGGCTGTCGGGGCTACTGAGCAGTTAGTTCATTTAGCATCCTTCTCCTTCCTACTCCTGTGCACACTGCTGCTGTTTTCTGAAGCTCTGATGGCAAACCCAGTCAGTTTCTTCCCCTTCTAGAGTTTCTTCATCTCCTGGAAACCTGCCAGCCATGCAGACCAGGAAACCAAGTTCTTCTCTGACCTCCCTCCAAATCTAATCCTCGGTCTCACCTTCAGCTCTATAGGATACCACCAGGTGCAGCCTCCCCGTTCCCTTCCCTCATCTCCGATAGCTCACACAAAATTTCCTTTCCAACATTCCTCTCCATTCATCCTGTTATAGCAGCCCCCAACCCCAGAGGACATTCCCTGGGAACCTTTGAGCCAAGCCTGCCAGAGAAGCAAGTTGGATAAGTAGGCACATGGTCAAACTTCAGATCTTCACTCTCCTTCCTCACCTTTACATCTAATGCCTTCATCTTATGTCCAGCTCTGTAGCATACTACATGTTGTAGTCTCCCACAGTTTGCCCCCCATTTCCAAGGAAGCAAGCAGATCCTGGTGGAATACCCTGCCTTCTGCCCTCCTGTAGGTCCCTTCATCTGCCATCCAACTCATCCCCATTCCTAAGTGTCAGCTCTCAATGCCTAGGAGCACATTTTAACTGGAAGTTTTAGTAGCCATAACTGCCAGAATCCCAGAAAAATTCCCTAACGGGCAACATACAATCGCCATACTCTCCAAGAAGGCAAAGAGGGCAACAGAAACTAAGGAACAAAACACAAACCCAACAAAGACACCTAGAATTACAATCTCCTCAACTTAGGTGCCTATACATAAAAACACAGTAGCACCCAGGACAATATATTTCCACTAGAGCCCAGCAACCCTACCATAGTAGACCCTGAGAATTCCAACACAGATGAAACACAAGACAAAGACAAAACAAAGACCTTAAAATGATCTTTATTAATACGATAGAGATATGGAAAGAGAAAATGGATAAATCTCTTAAATGTATGAAAAAGCTAGCAAAAAGGGATGAAAATTAATAAAACAGTTCAAGGGCTGAAAGTAAAATTAAAATCAATAAAGAAAACACAAACAGAGGGAAATCTGTAAATGAAAAGAATTATGAATCCAACAAGAACCTCAGAGGAAAGCCTCGCCAACAGAATTCAAGGGATGGTAGAGAGAATCTCAGGCATTAAAGACATGGTAGAAGAAATGGATACCTCAAACAAAAAAAAATGTTAAATATAAAATTAATCCAGGCACAAAACATCCAGAAAATCTGGGACACTATGAAAAGACCAAACCTAAGAAGAATAGGGGGAGGAGGAGGAGAGGGGAGGGGGAGGAGGAGGGAAGAGGAGGAGGAGGAGGAGGGGAGGAGGGAGGAGGAGGAGGAGGAGGAAGAAGAAGAAGAAGAAGAAGAAGAAGAAGAAGAAGAAGAAGAAGAAGAAGAAGAAGAAGAAGAAGAAGAAGAAGAAGAAGAAGAAGAAGAAGAAGAAGAAGGAAGGAAGAAGGAAGGAAGGAAGGAAGGAAGGAAGGAAGGAAGGAAGGAAGGAAGGAAGGAAGGAAGGAAGGAAGGAAAAAGAAGGAAGGAAGGAAGGAAGGAAGGAAGGAAGGAAGGGAAGGAAGGAGGAAGGAAGGAGGAGGAGGGGGAGGGAGGAAGAAAACACAGGTAAAAGGCATAGAAAGCATTTTCAACAAAACCATAGAAGAAATTTTCCCTAACCTAAGGAAGGAGATGTTTATCAAGCCCCATGAAGCACTCAGAAGACCAGAAAAGAAAGTCCCTGCTGTGCATAATAATCAAAGCACTAAATGTACATAACAGAGAAAGAATATTAAAAGCTACAGGGAAAAAGACCAAGTGACATTTTTAAAGGACAGACGTATTAGAATAGCACCGGTCTTCTCGACGGCGACTTTAAAAGTGAGAAGGACCTGGACAGATGGTCTACAGACTCCAAGAGACCACAGATGCCAGTCAGACTGCTATATTCAGTATAACTTTCAATCAGATAATGGAGAAAATGAGAAAAAAGAATCATCCTGCTTGAGGTAACCCAGACTCAGAAAGACAAAGATAGTGTATTCTCTTATGTGTACATATTAGTTGTTAAGCCAGTTGATAAACAAGCTACAATTCAAAGAACCAGAGGTTAGGTATAGAGGAAAGGAATAGGAAGCACAGACAAACCTCCCTAGGAAAGAGAAATAGAAGTATTTATGGATGGATGGGGAGGAGGGGCTGAAATGAGAGGATCGGGTCCAGAGAGGGATGAAAGGGGAATGCAGGAGGAGATACAGGGAGAGTCACTTAAAATACGGCTATTTGAGGGGTGGTATGGAAATCTAACACAGTATAATCTTCCTAAAACATATACACTTATGAAGGCAATCTAAATGAATCACTAAATAATGTGGGAGACAACCTTAGCTGAGTGTTTCTTGTCACCAAAGAAAGTTTCTATTATTAGGAATGGATTACATCTAATTGAATTATTGGCTTTATAATTTCCCAGATTCCAAAAGGCAGTTTTAATATGCATAAATGAAACTCAACCCGGACTACAGGAGGATTTCCATCAGTTAGATAAAAGCCATCGTTCCTCAGGAACTTGCGAAGCTGGTTCCCATCAACCAAAAGAAATTATTTCCCTTATCTCTGACAGAAGGGGCATAAGGCTGGCTACCTGTGGCACCTATCAGCATGTCAAAGCTCGCGCTGGTCTCCAGACTTCGTCAGTATCACAAGTACCTGTTACACATTTAGAAATCCGTGTTAGCATCCTGCCCGTCTCACATCCTCCCCTACCGTAAGCTCCATCCTGCTCACAGGCTTCCTCCTTTGTTAGTCTTCCTGTTTCCTCTCTGCTCTGTTCCTGCTTCTCTAACTATGTTTGCACCATACTCTGTCTTCTTCTATTCTCCCCTCTCTTGAGATAGCCTGGCCAGCCAGGTCCAGTCTGCTGCTAGTCATATTCAGTTTACTTCTTTCTCTCTTTGCTCTGGACTCTTCTAGAAGCAAACGGATCCTAGAAACCTGGATGGACAACAGAAAATAAATTCAATAGCATCTTTGGAAGTTCTTTCTCTGATAATGTCATCTCAGGGCTTTACTTTTTACTTTTTATTTCTTTTTCATTTAATTTGTATATTTCTTGATTTTTTTTCTCCTGTTTTTCACTCCCCCAGGTCCTTTGCAATAAATTAAGGTTTTGGGTTTGTGTTTTTAATGGGATTTCTGAGTGTGTGAACAAGTGGGTGTCTATATCTATATTTGTTTATTGTGTCTTTTCTCGGACTCTGTTCATTCTGGTTGCCTTTTTCCCAGTGTATTGGGTTTTGTTCATTGTATATTATATTGTTATGTTATATTATTGTCTTAGTTACAGTTTCCTACTCCTGCACAAAACATCATGACAAAGAAGCAAGTTGGGGCGGAAAGAGTTTATTCAGCTTACACTTCCACGTTGCTGTTCATCACCAAAGGAAGTCAGGACTGGAACTCAGGCAGGTCAGGAAGCAGGAGCTGATGCAGAGGCCATGAAGGGATGTTACTTACTGGCTTGCTTCCCCTGGCTTGCTCAGCCTGCTTTCTTATAGAACCCAAGACTACCAGCCTAGGGAAGGCACCACCCACAATGGGCTGGGCCCTCCCACCTTAATACTAATTGAGAAAATTCCTCACAGCTAGATCTCATGGAGGCATTTCCTCAAGGGAGGCTCCTTTCTCTGTGATAACTCCAGCTCGTGTCAAGTTGACACATCAAACCATCCAGGACAGTTATTACAATCCCTCAGAACCATGTTTGTTTCCTAATGAAAAAAAAAGAAAAGGGTGGAAGAGATGAGAGAGGAGTGGGAAGAATCTGGGAGAAGAGGGAGGAAAAGCTGCGATCAGGATATATTATATGAGAAAAAAATCTATTTTCAATAAACAAAAAGATTATTTTCCTATTCCTTCAGCCTCCTAGACTGTTTACATAGTCCAAGGAAAGTGCTAGGAGGCCTTGAACACCTCATGCTCTCCATGTCTTCCTTTCTCACAATAGTCGTGTTTTAAATGATGACCAATTCAACCTCTCTCTCCATTCAGATCACCTACTCACTACCACGCAGCACTGTCTTGCAGTCAGTGTTCCTGTTCCTATTGATAACAGTGCCCTGTCGCCTCAGAGTCCTTTTTCTTTGATTCTGTACAGCACGGCTCTGTACTTTATAAGATTAGACAACAGTTTATTTACATCTTCTGAGGCCTCACGGGTCCCCTAGCCTCCACTTTTATGTTTCCGTGTCCCAATGCTATGCTGGTTGTTTCACACATGTTGGTTCAGGCACTCTAAAAAGACCATGGCTGGCCTGTGTGTGAGACTTATTAGGAGCAACGATACTGGTGTGAAGAGGATGAATCTGATATCAGATTAGCTCTCATCTGATTTCACTGGGAGTGACATTGAAGCTTCAAAAGCCCGAACCAGGCCCCGTGTCCCTCTCCTCTTGCTGCCTGCGGATCAGGATGCTCTCGCTACTGCTCCAGCGCCATGCCTGTCTGCTTCCCACCGTGATGATCATGGATTAAGCCTCTGAAAGTGTAGACAAGCGTCCAATGAAATGCTTCCTTTATGAAAGTTGACTTGGCGATGGAGTCTCTTTATATCATTACAGCACTGACTAGGAAATTGATGTCGAAAATACTTGAGGTGCTGTTCGTGAAACTTAACTAAATGTGAGAATATTCATGAAATTTATGTAAATGTGAGAATATTCATGGAATTTAGGTAAATGTGAGAACTCAGGTTTGCTGAGATGTTTTAGACAGAAATTCTAAACCATTGTTTCCTTTCCCAAATCACTGTGTGAACTGGAGTTCCAGGGGTGGGAGGGGCTGCACCTGAGTTAAAGATTCCACAAGTCTAACTGGACAATATTACAACTTCCTAACTGTGGAGAATTGTAATATTGCTGTTCCAGAGCCAAATTAACTTGGGCTATCATTACCTCCCTTAATAGGCACTTATTGCTCATGTCTATGCCCTTGTAAATAAATGTATGAGACACTTTAAGATGAATTAATAGGTCATTAGTTTCCACCAACCTAAAAGCCAAGAATGTAATGAGATAACATCTAAAACCTATAGAAGAAATTCCCCAGCTTTGCTGTTCTGCCCAGCTGATGCTCCATTTGAAAAGTGGTTTGATTTGTTGTCATTTCTCTGTGTCTTGGTCTTTGTTCCCTTTCTGTGAAGAGATACCATGACCAAAGCAACTCTTTTTTTAAATGTATTTATTTATTCATTTTTTCAACCCAACATCAGCCCTTCCTCTCTTCTCAGTACCACTTCACAAAAGTCCTCCCCTCTGGGTGTCACTGTATGCTAGCACATCAAGTCACTGCAGGACTAGGCACATCCCCTTCCACTGTGTTGGGGACGTGCATGAATACCAAGTTTCCCATCTGCTACATTTGTGCAGGGGTCCAGCCCATGCTGGTGCTTTGGTTGCTGATTCTGTCTCTAGAAACCCCCAAGTGTTATTTGACTCTGTTGGTCTTCCTCTGGAGTCCAGATATTCTTCAGGCCCCTCGATCCTTCTCCCAATCCTTCCCATATATCCAAAAGATGCTCCACTATCCCATAAGGACACATGCTCCACTATGCTCACAAGCAGCTTTACTGATCATAGTCAGAAACGAAAAACAACCTATATGTCTCCTAACTGAAGAACAGCTGTAGAAAATGTGGTGCTACACTCTGTAACTACAGAAACTTCAAGAACCTGTTACCATGTTGGAGCGTCAGATTTCAGCCAACCAGAATCCATGGGCTAAGGTCCTAGTGACTCACTTTTTGGGACTGGTATAAAGTTTTATTCCTATTTAGATGAGAGCTAGGCTTTGTGAGAACAACTACTTAGATATGAGTTTATTTCAACAGCTCCTTATAGTTTTAATATAAAAAAAAAAAAAAGCTAACCATGACAACAGATGCTACTTACTTAGGTAGGAGCCCACAGCACAGCATCACCGCACCGTACAGCTTCACTGTATGTGAGCTATGGCTGAGCTTCGGTTAAAAGTGGACTTGAGGTAAAGTCATGTAAATTCACCTGCCTCCTTCCCACACTTTCCTTCCCCACTGCCAAGGCACTCAAAAGGACCAGGGGAGACTCTGCTCATCTTAACTGGAAGACGCCTGCAGCTGTGGGTGCACAGCTAGCTGGAAGGCTGCCAAATCTGTTCATCATGTGCTGCTGCCGAACTGTTTGCTCCTAAAATATGACAGATTAAAATGATGATAAACACATTCTAAGTCAAATTCCTCTTGGCTGGGAACAGCGGAAGGGCCTGTTCTCACCTGGAGCCCCTGGAGTTCCTGGAGCCATGTCAGCTGCACTTAGAATCATGGGAAGTCTTGACTGCATGTGGAGACGCCACCAGGAGGTGGCTGTCTCACTGGACTGGCAAGGGAGTGTAATAGCTCTTGGTTGAAGGCTCCAGATCTGCTGCCAAGAGCTACCTGAGGACCTTCCACTCCTGTGGAACAAGTGGCTTAAAGACAAAGTTTCAGTGTCATACACAGCCCTAGTGTCAGAAGTCATGCCGCAGTATTGCTGGCTGAACTAGAGAACACAGGCAAGAACCACCTTTTGTAAAAGCTGGATTAAACCTATGTTTTTCCTTTGGACTCACAGGCAAATTCGATCTTACTGCTGAGCTGCTGGCTTCGAGAAGAAAAGTGAAGCCATGGTGCTAGGGAGTGGCTCTCAAACAGGATGCTATCCAAGTCATGTTAGCATACCCTAACCAGTACAGTTAGTAATACAGTAGATGCCTTCCTTCAGAAGAGCAGCATCTCACTGTGCCTTCACATCCCAGCCATTTTGCTCTTATTAACATATCTTAATTTTCTGTAGCTTCCTAGTCTTAAATCCTACAAATCGTGTAGTATCTAACTCTTCCCTAAAGGTGCTCTCAGTGCCGCCCTTAAAGAAGTGAGCTCAGGGCTTGGCGTGGGGGGCGGGGCATAGAGACGATGTCGGAAGCGAACTCCCTGTGCTGACCTTCCCTGACAAGATGAGAAAAAAATGAAGCTGTTGGCAGAATCAGGAAGGATTTAACCAGCAGAAGAGTGAAGTTTGTTAAATACTGACTGGGGGAAATGGAAAATCCTTCTCAGGAGGTCCTTCCAAACAGGATAGATTCTAATCTGTCTGGAAGAATTTAGGTGTGGTTTTTCTTGGGGGCAAGTGAATTGGTTTATATAACTTCACAGAGTTTCCTGTATGCTTTTCTTGACACCCTTCCATGACTATTTAAAAACTTACCCATTGCCTCTCACCGCCCTGACAAAGGCCCTTAGGTACAGGATATTTGGTGACCATATCTCAAAGCTCCTCGATGATCCCCTCTTCTGGGAAGTGGGAGACCACCCACTAAGAGCAACGGTAGGCTGCCACCTAAAATCTACATATGTGCCCTGCTGTGAATTGTCTGTCATCTTCATTGTTCCGTTTGTAGAATTATTTGCAAAGCCTGGTCATTAGTGCTTTTTTTAAAAGAGTTTCTATTGCTTTGGATTTTTTCTCTTTTACAAAAGCATTCCCCATGAAAAAGTCCTAATTAACTTTTAGTGTATGCAGTAATATACGTATGCTTTTAAACTTCAACACTCTGAAGGAAAAAAAAAGAGAGAGGAAGAAAGTCTGTAACGGATACTTGTTCCAAGCCTTGTCATTGACGATGTGTGTGTTCTCTATGTGAAGAAACCCAATGCTTTCTAACATAGTCTGTGAATGTTATGTTTTCTTTTCTAAACAAACAATGAGATGATCAATTTCAATCTCATGCCCTGGCCTCTATACAAGTGTGTTTCCCATTAAAGTTCATCATAATGTTTCCAAATGTGTTTCTCAAACAAATCAAGACCGTTTTATTCTTACATAGTTAAATCGTCCTGATTTCATTTGAGAAAAACGCCAGAGGTCAACAGAAAATGGAGCTGAGTGTGACATTTTTGAAAATGCTATGGTCCTAATGGAAAGATTTGATAAATTTCACCTTTAGATACAGAATCTAAGCAAGCTTTGCCTCCCTTTCCCTTTGAGGTACTGTGGTTTTCAAAGTGTTCGCTCAGTGAGTTTGATTTTTTAGAACCAAGTGTCCACCTCCCCAACCCCGACTCCCCCACCCTCACCCCCACCCCCCCCCCTTCCAGCCTTTTTCATGGCGGGTTGATGATGAATGCCGATTACACACTACCTTGACTATAATGTACTCATGTGATTGCACATCAGACCTCTTTTGACAGCCATAAAACTGCCAGCCCTCATCTCCAAAGCCTCACACAAGAGTCATCTTGAGAATTTCTACCTAGTACCTTTGTATTCCCAAAAGACATAAAAATTGGAAAAAGTTTTATATTCTGCTTTACGGTATGATAGTAGATTAAAATAAATGACAAGCATGGGTTGTAACATATATCAAACAAGTACGAATCTAAAAATTTATAATAGACTTAATCAAAAATAATTGCCCACTGGAGATGCCTGGTTACAACTCATCTCTCTTTTCGTTTACATTTATTTTCTTATTCTGTCCATGTGCATGTAAGCGGAGGTTTTGATGTTAGTGTCCTGTTTCCCAATTGGTTCTTGATTTGTCAGTAAAGAAGGCTGGGGGCCAATTGCTGGGGGGAAATATAGGTGGAACTTCCGGGTCCCAGGAGGGGAAAAAAGGGAGATGCAAGGAAGGAGAAAGGAAGTTTTTCTGCTTGGCTATGGAAGAAGAAGAACGCAGCAACCATGAAAATGAGGTCTTGGGGGGAGTTAGGGGCTGTGGCCTTTACTACAGGTGGGTGGCCAAGGATATTTGGCAGGGCTAGGTGGGACCAGCCACTGAAGTTTAGGGCAAGCGAAGAGATAGAGATAATAAACTGGTAAGGACACACTTTTCCAGGCAGGAGATAGTAACACCCACCAATTATGCATAGAAGGCAAATTGTAAAGTAACAAATTGTGTGTGTGTGTGTGTGTGTGTGTGTGTGTGTGTGTGTGTTTGTGTGTTATATCTGATGATTCAGGGAAGCTGGGAGAGGACTGGTAGCCCTGACACCTCCCAGAACTAAAGGCAGGTAAAACAAAAGGGAAGTCAGGAGGGGCTGGTGGCTTGACCCATCCTAATCCCAGAGCAAAGGCAGTAGCAGTAAAACTCAGACCAATACTGTGTATGTGATGGAGGGGGGTTGGGGGTGGGGAGTTGGCCATGGAAGTCAGAGAGCAACTGTGGGAATTGGTTTTATTTCCAATCACGCAGGTCCTAGGGATCAAACTATCATTGCCAGACTTGGCAGTAACACTTGCTGACCATGCCAGACCCCAGCTCGACCTTCTTAAGAGGAACGGACAGGACCACCACCTACCAGCAGCTGGTGTGGGCATGTTAGAGCACATGCAGACTAAAGAGCAGGTAAGTGGTGGAGAGATAGGAGACAGCGGGAAGTAGAATCGTGGGCGGTGAGGAACAGCCTGGTGTGAGCAGGCTGCACTGCCTCCTAAGGACATGGTGAGGTACTTGGCTCCTGCTGCTAATGAGGATCATGTCTGAGTCTGTGGCCCTGCATTAGCAGGGATACGTGTTGATGTCTGTGACCCATGTTACCACCAAAGACCATTTGGACATCTCTGGTCTGGGCTGCTGCCTGGGGCCATGTTGAGGCCTAGGGCTCTACAGAAATGGCCCTGTCCCTCACTGGCTGAAGCACTCAGGAGACTTGGCTCCACCCCCCACCTTACCCCCGCCCCCTGCCACCCCCACTGGGCAGGATGGGAGAGCTGACCTTACTACTCACACACTGCAGCACTCCAGAGAGCACAAAGACCCCACCCTTCACTTGGGCAGCACAGAAGAGCTATTCCTGGTTATGGTGGGTTATAGAGGGCTGGACCTGAGGGCGAGAGATCTGGAAAGCTGGCCCTGCCCCTCACTGGGCAATGGCATGAGCACCCGACAGCTGGTGGGCTGACCAACTTGGCCCCCATCCAGGCCCAGATCCAGAGCATTGAGTTGGCCCACCATAGCATCTAACCCATCTATGAACTGTTGGATCTCATGAAGGGACTATAGAATCTGTAGAATCAAAGCTGTAGGATCTCCATGACACAGAGCAACAACGTGATATCTAAGAGTACTGGTAAGATTCTGGAATTCACAGTGTAGCAGAAGCTAGAGGCCTCAAATCAGATCAATGATTCACTGTAATGAACATTTGTAAGTAAAACTGTTTGGAGAAAAGGGTGTACTGTGTGACACACCATAATACACTATAGCTGCCATATTGTGTGATACACAATGACACACTACAGCTTCCATGATAAGATTTTTTTTTAATTTTATTTCTTTTATTTCCATTTTTTTTCTTTTGGGAGGGGAGATTGCAATGGTGGAGGGTAGATATGGAGAAGTAAGGTGATAAGCGGGATTGGCATACATTATGTGAAATCCAAAAAGACTCAATAAAATGTTAAGCAGAAGAAAGGAGGAAGAGGAGGAGGAGGAAGAGGAAGAGGGGGAGGAGGAGGAAGAGGGGAGGAGGAGGAGGAGGAGAGGAGAGGAGGGGAGAGGAGGGGAGGGGAGGGGAGGAGGGAAGGGAAGGAAGGAAGGGAAGGAAGGAAAGGAAAGGAAAGGAAAGGAAAGGAAAGGAAAAGGAAAAGGAAAGGAAAGGAAAGGAAAGGAAAGGAAAAAGGAAATGACAGAGGGGGAAAAAAATAAAGCTGGTTCCATTTCCTCCTGAAGCTTTTCATTAGGGTAGCAAAACCATTGACAAGGAAAACTAACTTACAAAAGAATAACAGTAAATGCACAGGAAGTACAGAAAGAAATTCACCAATCCCTCACACACCTGTTTTACAATCACTACTGAAATAAAGCAGAGAAGCATCAAGGTTTGCTTAAGGGTCTGGGGGAAATTTCCATGGAGAAACATGGTGATAGGAAATCAGGTTGATGTCCCTGGCAATCACAGATCAATTTCAGCACCACCAAAAGAGCAAGAGAGGAGATGGTGGGTCTCCTGAACGACAGCTCAATGAGGGCAGATGCCATCTGTAACGCATGTTTCTGGGTAGACTGTAAATCAAGCCTCTTGTGCTGGCTGGTTGGGTGTCAACTTGACACAAGCTGGAGCCATCAGAGAGGGAGGAGGCCTCAGTTGAAGAAATGGGTCCATGAGATCCAGCTCTAAGCAATTTCTCAATGAGTGATCAATGTGGGGCAGGAGGACAGTCCATTGTAGGTGGTATCATCTCTGGGCAAGTGGTCCTGGGTTCTATAAGACAGCAGGCTAAGCAAACCATGAGGAGCAAGCCAGTAAGCAGCACCCCTCCATGGCCTCTGCATGCAGTTCCTGCCTCCAGGTTCCTGTCCTGTTTGAGTTCCTGTCCTGACTTCCTTCAATGATGAGCAGCAATGAAAACGCATACGCTGAATAAACTCGAGTTTACCTGACAGTATACGGAAAATACAGATGCAATTAGGATATGCACAGTGCATTTATATCTATTTTATTCCATTTTCATTTACTGTCCTTACTTATGGGGAAAATGATATGATATTTGGAATTTATTTTCAAGACCTTCAGAAAAAAAAATGGAGAGATAGATACAAGATTAATAAAATATTATTCCTCGTATATGTATGCATATGTGAAATTTTCATTAAAGAAAGAATGAGGAGTTGCCATGAGGCATCTTGCTGATTAGAAAAGTACCTGGCAAGGAAGAATACAGCCAACACTTCCTTAACTTCAACAAACTGTGGGAGTACTTGGAAAGTCTTCAGTAGCCATAGAATAGAGACAGTCCTTAAATAAGACAGTACACAGGGGAAATGTCAGGAAACTGTGTTGGAGTTGTACTGTGCTTAACGGGCTCATAAGGATTCAACCTTTTATTTCATAATAAATGTCAGTCCAGAAAGGAAGTTTACATTAAACAATAAGATAATCTTATTTGAGAAAAAAATGGGTCACTTTAAAGATACTCACAACGAGCTGTTATGAGCAACTGAAACATAACATTGACACTTGAATTTGACTCTCCATCAGATTGAATTAAGAAACACGAAGGCTCAAATGAAGCACACCTCTGGGGATAATGTGTGAAGGTTATTTCTCGAAACAACTGAGAAGGGAATACTGTCATCATTCTCCTAAAGATTTGGAGTTCCGGACAGAAGTTAAAAGGAAGGATGACAAAGACGTTAGCACCAGCTTGCTCCTTTCCTGCTTCCTGATCCTCCTAGGCAAACGCATGTTCTGCTGCCACTGCTTCTGTCTCCTCTGTGCAATGGTTTCTTCACCACGCTTTTCTCGACTTGGCAGAGTATAGCCCTTGAACCAAGCCACAGTAAATGTTTGCTTCTTATCAGGTATTTGCTCACAAGAACAGTAATATCCAAAGATTGTAAAGAAGGAGGCAGACTTTGCCTTATTTTAAAATATATCATAGCCAACCATTTTCAGAGTATTCCCCACAGGCAGAGATCCAACGATTTTGTATTTTCTCTTTCCCACCCAGTCCCTAATATTAAAATGACCACTGCCATTTAATTGGGAGGTGGGGCGATTGGCAACCAAAGCAGAGAAGCCAAGGGTCTTGAGGCATCAAAAGACGTAGAATATAAGCAAAACAAATGTGTGTGTCACCATCAAACTCTAGATACAGCCATGCCGTTTTCCCACCGGCAAGCGATAGACAATGAGGCGTCAAGGATCTCATGCCCAGACAGATTCTTGGTTCAGTCTGTTGTCTACCCAAGCAGGTAGAACAAGGAACTGGTCGAGGGCAGCCAAAGCAAGAATACGAAGGAGGGGAAATAATAAAACTTTCCACTGGAATGTGCAGACGACGGGTTTAGGTGGCTTCCCCCACCCTTCTCGCCTCCTAAGACAAGTAGGAGCTTTCCCTAATCGTGCAGGGCTCTGGTGACTCATTTCTTGGATTCACTAAACAAAACGTCCCTGGGTAAGTCACCATAAGGAATCCCGGAGAAATGCAACCTCGGCTACAGGCTTTTCGGGGAGTCTCATTAGAGGTAAGAGAGAAATGATGTCACACTCTTGGAAAAGCCTCCGAATGGAGACGCAGAGCTGAGACAAAGACTCCTGAGTGGAGAAGAGGCTTCTGGGGAAAGAATGCACGCTACTGACAAGATGGAGCAGAGTCACTGTGGACATGAGAGGAGAAGTAGTCATGGCTGTCATGAGACCCAGGAGGGAAAGGCTCAGACAAGGGGGCCAGTTGGTGAGCAAACCAAAGGAAGGCATGGTTTTGAAGAATGTTAAGGGGAAAGGGAGAAAGAAAGGTAGCCCCAGTCTGCTGAGTGCCGGCTTCCATTTGTCATTTAGAATACATCTACATTTCACATCTGACACACATGGGAGCAAGGGAGAGTGACAGGGTAAACTAAAGATGTCTTCCCCACAAAACGCGCCTTCTTTATTAGCTAAATGGTGGTTTTGATTTCCTTCTCAGAAATAAATGGAATATCCAAACTAATTTGTCAAAAAATACAGAAGCAAATTTGTCCATCAAAAAAAAAGTATCTTATTACTTGTTTGGGTATTTATTTCTTTTCCAAAATATGTCATTTGCCACTCCCTGTCTTTCTCCTGTTTCAAACTCATCAAACCCTATGCGGATCACTGCCCAGAGAAAGAAGCTGGTGAGGCCAGAGTAAAAAGATAAGAAAAATCGTGCAGATGTTGGGAGAGAGAGAAGCCGCAGTCCAGACTGTGGTTGAATCCACTACCCATCTGAGAAGCAAAAATTGCATCACAATTAACAACATTCATGGCAAAACTGTGTGTTGAGAAAGTTAAGTAGCCATTAGCCAGGCTTAAGAGGTGTATATGAACTTGGGTTGGGTCTCACACTTTTGGATATTTTCTGGATTTTCAAAAACAAAACTGCCTTAGAGTTTCTATTGCTGTATCAAACACGGCCAGAAGCTAATTTGTAGTTCATCTTCCAGGGAAGTCGGGGCAGGAGTCATGGAGCGATGTTCCTTACTAGCTTCCTCTTCCTGGCTTGTTCAGTCTGATTTCTTACAGAGCCCATAACCACCTGCCCAGGAATTGCACCATCCTCAATGGGCTAGGCCCTCCTACCTCAATCATAAAGAAAATAACCCAGAGGCTTGCCTATAGCCCAGTCTTTTAGGGGTATCTTCTCAAATGAGGTTCTCCCTTCCCAAATGACGCTAGCCTGTGTCAAGCTAACGTAAAAACGCAGCATCACAAAAACCATTGTTCCCAAGGAAGATACCCTAACTTCCTATATCCCTGTTATCTAGACTTAAACCTCCTCAGTTATAATTCTGTCTGTTGTCTCTGTAAAACCTCCCTGTGAAGGCATCATTTACGATTCCTTCAGTGATCAGAACTTTGGAAACCACCAGTTCTTCCCTACCGTAAACTATGGAGTATGACTCTTCTCTGAAAAACCCATGCTCTCAGGAGTATCTTATGTTCTTCCCAGTGTTTGTTACCTGTGGCATCTTTGTTTTTGAAATGCCCTTTAAGGCTGGAGAGAGGGCTCAAATGTTCAAGGCTAGGCTCACAAGCAAAAATATAAAATACATCTTTCAATAAACTCCATGTCTCTTTCATACTGGGTCATCATGAAATTCTTTTCTGTGGCCTGGCCAGGGATCCAGTCTTACCTGAGTGAAGGCCCTTAAGTTAGGAACCTTCCCCGGTGCCCCATAGATGACGGTGCATAGCTCTTGCCTCGCCGCCTCCATCACTGACATCTCGTCTGAGGACACGTCAACCCTCCAGCCTTTTCCACCGCGTGCGTGCGTGAGAGTTCTTCTTCCTGTCGCCTTTGCTCTACTTCCGAACTCCATTCTAGAAAGCTCCCAACTGTGTGCCTCCCTTGCTGGTTGGTAGTATGATTCTATCTACCTGACTTTGGCATTTATGCATTTATTGCCTTACAGGTAGATTTAATGTTCACAGAGCTGGAGAGATGGAGAAGCTGATACATATGATGGAGTCTGGAGAACTTGCAAAATATATACTTGCAGTATAATATCTGCTCATAGAAATTGTCAAAGTTTTGTCCTTGCAGCGAGGTCCCACAAAGCTTCCTCTTCTCGCCCTCACTCTCCTCTCAGTTGACTACTGGTATCTTGCCATCTGAGAGGCTGTACCACCTCAGTACTCTGACAGCATTTCTTAAAAACAAGAAGCCATCACTAGATATAAATCCTGACACCTGAGCTCCAAAACCACAGGTCAGAATAAACCTTGTTTTCTTATAAACGTATCCAACTTCAGGTGTTCTTTTATAGCAATGCAAAAATGGACTAATATGACACCCACTGTGGGCCTCTTACAGGCGATAAAGCAGGATAAAAGGAGTATTGCCACACTGAGAGCCTTTTGCTGGCACGAACGGTGCAGTTGTGTCAAGGATTAGTGAGAAATATCACAGCATCAGCTTCTAAAAGGCACTTAGTCTATTTTCAATTTGTCTGTCAAAAGAGCAACTGGTGCTTGGTTTTCATATCGCTAATTGGTATCATCACAGAGTCCTGAGAATTACCGTGCCAACTCATGTTTTCTGTGTGTTTTGATGACTCGAGATAACTACTGTTGGGAAAAGAATATAATTACATGCATTTTTATTGGCAAAGACCCATTCCCTTGATGTTTTACATACGACAGTGACCACATCTACTGTGGTTTATTCTGACAATATCTGTTTTACCCATGAGCCTTTGGAACCCTTTTCCTTCTGCTGGGTTGCCTTATTCAGTCTTGATGTGAGACGCTTGCCACATTTGATTGATGTCCCTAGGCCTGCTCTTTTCTGAAGGGAGATAGAGGGGGAGTGGATAAGGAGAGCGGGGAGGTGGAGGGGAGCTGAGCAGGCAAGGGAGGGGAAACTGCAGTCAGGATGAATATGAAAGAAAAATAAATTAAGAGGGAAAAGGAATGTAGAAAAAAAAGAATGCAGCATTTACCCTCTGCTGGGTGAGGATGCAGCAGAAAGGAAACGCTCTGAAAGCCAAAAGGGGCCTTCACCAAAGCCAGACCAAGCTGGCACCATGGTCTCAGACCTCCAGGTTATCTAACTGTGGGAAGAAAGTTCCTAGTTGTTCTTTCATTGTTTTGGGTGCAGCCAGTTAGTAGCATTGTGTTACAACAGCAAACACTGAGGATGGAGATGGTGTCATTGAAAAAGATGCACAGGGTCTCACCCTGCTCTCTAGCTCTGGTCTTGATTCTTCCCATTAGAAATGGCATTAGAAGAAAATATCTTCTTGCAGTCATTGAGAATTGATGAAAATCGGGTATCAGGGGTCTAGTCGAGATAAGAAGGCCTTTGCAACCATCACTTTCTACTGTTGTGGAATGGAGTCCATCGAAATAAATGTGTTCTTTCAGACTAGAATATACACTATGAGGAGGGACCATCACCTTCTGTTCTACTCCTTTTTCTGTGGCCCAGCCTAAGCCTGGACTCTTTGCTCAACTGTCTCCCCAGTCTGCCCAGTCACCTCCATCTCCAACAGGAGAACCTTGATTAATACCAGTGATAGAACTACCTCTCCTCTGCCAGAGATTGCTTCTGGGTGGACACTTGGCTCCATGCTGGTAAGTGATACATGATCCAGAATATTCAAGGAAAGCTTTACCCTCTCCTATGATGATAGTGGATTACAGAGCATTTTTCTTCTAATACAGTGGCTTGTCTATACAGCTAATATGGGACTGCCATTGCTATTAAGTGATAGGAGAGGTGACCTGGGGGGGGGGGAACCAGTGATCTAACATTGTAAGGACAAACATCCCAGGGCTCAGGAATTTAGCTTCATGGTAGAGTGCAGGGTCCTGGGTCTGGTTCCCAGTAGAAGTTGTGTTTGTTTGTTTGTTCGGTTGGGTGGTTGGTTGGTTTTGATTTGGTTTTTGGATGAAGAATTCAAAGCTTGAAAGCTGTGTCTTTGGCTGGGAGAAATCCAGAACCAGATGTTAAATTTCCGTATGGTCCCTTGTATGTAGAACTCCAGAAACGATGCCAGAGTGGTTTCACCACTTAGATGAAGCTCGTTAGATGAAGCTCGATAGACGGCTGTAATAAATACAAAGCACCAACTAGAGCTGCTCCTGCAGCTGTGCAATGTAGGTATGATCTATATTTCAATAACAACGTGAAGTTAATGGAGCAGCTTATCCAAATAATATCATAGGGCTAGAGAGATGGCTCAGGAGGTCAACTCACTCCTCACCAGCCTGACAACCTATGTTGGATTCCTAGGACCAAAATGATAGGAACAGAGCACTGACTTCCTGGACTTGGTTGTTTTGTTTGTTTGTTTGTTTGTTTGTTTGTTTCTCCCACCGTTGGCATGCCACTCTATGAACATACCAATACACAGTACACACACAGGCAGATTAGCCAAGAATTTTAAAAATATCCATAAAAATGAAATATATGGAAAATCAATCAGAAGAAAAGTAGCTGCCAGATAAGAAAAATAAGCCAAAAAGGCTAGAATGTCTTAGAAAAGAAAACTTGACGTTTACCAATTCTGCGTGATCTTCCTAAATTCTCTGGAAAAGGGACTCTAGAGCAGCTACCAGAAGCCATGTTCCTCATGGGCCACACCAAGACAAACAGCCTCGGAAGAGCACACAGAATGCTGTGAGTCATCCAGCTATAAATGACAAAGATCGGAAGTGAGGGATTTTCTTCACCCCAAAGACATCTCCGTAACTAAAGCCATGATACAAAATATAACCAAAGTCAACAAAAGGAAATGCAAAGGAATGTATGTAATTACAGCAAAGACAGGATGTATGGCGTCTTTGCCACACAGTACCCAATAGGGGCAGATCAGCTAACTCCGCACTCCGATTCAGAGAACACAGAGAGGATTAGATCAACATAATGTCCTGGAAAGGACTTAGCTGACTTCCGTTGCTTGAATGGCACCTACTCGTCAGTGACCGTATTTTCAAACTTCCTCAGTGAAAGTAAGAATGCACCGAAATAGTTTTCAGACCACCTACGTCTACCATACACTAGATTACACAACACATTCCTCTCAGAGAGTATTCTCTTTATAGCAATCATTCCAGCGACTGAAAAACTGCGTGCGGGGTTATGACATTTAATTAATTCTCAAAGTGCAGCTGTACTTCAAGCTCTTGGCAGCTGGCCAGTGATTTTAATGTAAGAGAGAGAGAGAGAGAGAGAGAGAGAGAGAGAGAGAGAGAGAGAGAGAAGATGCAATAAGAAGTTGCAGCAGGAATATTTTTTTAATTTCCTTATTAGTTCTTAATTTGGTGAGAGACACCAATAGCTGTGAATACTGGGAAAGTATAACAATGGAAGTTAGGATCAGTGTGGGTGGGATGCATACCTCAGAGATAACAAGGAAGTGCGATAACAGTGTAATGCTACCACATCACCAGATGCAAACATACTTGGATATAAAGTTAAAAAAAAAAAAAAAAAAAAAAAAACTAAAGTCTATCAGATTAAACCAAAGGGAAACTACTTGGGTTTGCATAACTCAAAAATAAAATATGAATTTGGCACTAGTTAGAACCAAGGCCTCAACTATCACAGGCCTTGTTCTCTTGTTTTGGATGTTGGTGTGATTTCCTCCAGTGTCCGTTCACTGTGCAGAAAGAAATATGACTGTTGGAATCTTCTAGATTCATATACTAATAGCACCATGAAAGAAGCCTAGGGAAAAGATTCTGATTGGTCTAATTTGTAAAACAGGCCAAACTTTGTGGCTTACATTGTAAGGTTCAGCCAAATTTAGGTTCCCACCTTTGTCCCAAAAGCTGTGGCTGTGCACATGGAAAAGTCATGTGGACTCTGTTGTTCCTAACAAAACTTATTATGTAGATAAGGTCAAGAAATGAGTATTCAGTACCTATAGGAGAAACAATTAGAGAAATAGTCTTACAAAATCAGGTTATGAAGATAATCTATGGAGTGCAAATCATGTATAAGGGTCCTGTGTTTAGAACACCTAAAGGATCTTAAAGCAGCAACTGAAAATGGGCATTCATTCTAAAAAGAATATATATCACCTACTTATGCACTTACTGAAGAAAAGACCACTAACTTCGTTTGGATAAAGTGATTAACTTGACTTCCTGAAATCTGATGCACCTGTGACTAGGTCTCATTTCAACTTGCCAAGGATAACCCTTTTTTCCCCTTCTCTGCCTTTGACTCTTGTGATTTCCACCCATTAAACTTTTTCATTGTTATTTTTGGAGTATGTTTGTGTGAGTAGGTGCATGTGTGCGTGTGTCTGTTCGCACTCTCACACAGGCCTAAAGGATATGGGTGCCAGATATCTTGAAGATGGAGTTACTCCCGTTTCTGGGATGCCTAGCTTGCTATATGGCTACTGGTATCAGAACCAGAGTTCCCATGAATTCACCATAAAATTATATAACCACTGAACCATTTCTCCAGTTTCTGTCTATTAACGTCTTAATGCCATAGAAGGAAGCCCTATCAAACTAGCTTTGGGAAAGGGAGAATTAAAGAGAACATAGACAAAGCTGATGATCCATAAATGATAGCCAGGAACCCTAAATCTGCAGCTCCCCATTCTGCAGCCTCTGTGTCAATATCACATCAGCTCCTTCCAAGGCAAGAAGTAAAGCAAACAGCACCAAGTATGTACCGCTGATTTTTTTTTAACTTCCTCCTTTCCTCTCAGTTTATGAGGAAGGGACTTTCTGCCAGGAGCAAATGAACATCTTATACCTGATGCTGGGTAGATGAGGTCAACGCCTTTCCATTAGTTATCATATTCTAGCTGGGAGGGAGGAGACAGCAAAGCACATGAAACTTATATGAACTTCCCCGCAATGAGAGGAAGCGCCTTTCTGATATCAAGAGAGTTGGTAGCCCCCAGCTCCTACGGGAAGATACGACTGGATCATGTGAATAATTTGGTGGTGTGATAGGGACTGAAACCTACAGTTGGAAATTAATAAAACAAACATTTATTGGTTTGGGCTGGACAGTTGGTTGGCTTGGAGACCTGGTCTTCAGGGGAAAGAGAGTCAGGAACATAAATCCAGGCCAGTGGAGGCCAAGGCAGTGTATACAATCTCAATCTGATTTTGCAAAGCATGGTCTCCTCACACAGAAGGGCCTACTCCTCTCTCTCTTCATGCCTATTAGGCAACTCTAGGGGTAATTATTCTACCTAGGCTGAATGAGATCACATACCTACTGGATCTTCACATCAGGAGTGTGGAGTTATGTTTGTCAGCTCATAGGACAGCACTCCAATGAAGCACACCGTCCTCTCAAGCAAATGCTAGATCAAGTCTTAGCCACACCATGTTCCCATTCTCCTCCATTTTTCACACCCTGCTCTCATCTAGATCACACAGCTCTTATTCTTTTTCTCCTTTCCCTTTCTTTCCCCTCCAATTATTGGTTCCCTTCCAATCGGTTTCTCTTCTCCTCCTACTTATTTTTGTGTATGTGCACATTCAGATATTTGTGCTGATGAATGCATATGTATAAGGGTATGCACATGGAGGCCAAAGGAAATTAGCCATATATCAAATCATGTGATATTCATTTTTGAGACAGGGTATTTTGTTGGCATGGAACTCACAAACTGAGGAGACTAAGCTGGCTGGCCAGCGACGCCAGGGATCCTCTTGTCTCTGTTTCCATAGTTTTGGGGGCACAACTGTGTTCTACCACACTTGGCTGCTGTTTTCAAACACTGATTGTGGGATCACAGTCATATCCACATGACTATAAGGCAAATGTGTTACTGACTTAGCTACCTTGGCCTATTCCTGCAAGGGCCATTTACAGCTACTAATTGTACAAGTAGTGGTTCTGATGGCCCTGAACCTGATTCCTACCCTTGAAATTTCCATATCACCACACAAAAATATAATGAACTGGGTGATGCATAAATGAGCTATTAGTCTAGCGTTCCTACGAATGTTTTGGGAACTGCCGAACTTCTTGGAAACACATCCTTATTGTGAAAAACAGTTCCTCTCACTTTATTATAACCACAAATGAATCCATGAAATGGGAATTGTTTCCTGAAGCTGTAGAAGTCTTAAACTTACAGTTTCAAAACTTCTCCGTGCCTTTACAAGTCTTATGAAGATCGTTTTATTTGAACTGCTTTCCAAACTGTAGCGCCTCTAATTAAAATGAGTATTGAGCTTTCCTCTACCTCTCGCAACAAAAAACATTGTGAGCCAGAACCAACCGCTGAAGGGCCACAAAGAGACAATAAGACACTAGTATTACCCAAAACACTGTAGGTTCTAAGCAAATAATAACAACATCTTTAATGATCTGTTTGATTGCCAGTCAACACCAAGAAGACCAAACACAACTGAAGTCCATTTAAAGCTGTAAGAAGCAGGCTATTTGCTTTGTAACTTCTTCTTTTGGAGAGTCTCTTGTCCATATCCATGGGCTCTTATACCTGAGAGAGCCAGTGGCTTATGGAAGGACTTGGTTTTACTCCCCACCTGAGCAAATGAAGGAAAAGAGTGAAGAGTACCAGTGTCTGGCCACCTGTGGTTACAGCCTTCCTGAGGGCCTGGGCTTCAAGATGCTTCCTGCCATCTTAGGAAGAAGATGAAAGGTACAAACACTGTTGCTAATACTGTCGGGTGCCTGTCAACATGGTCAGCCATGGACCTGTGAAGTTGTTTCTAGAATGAACCTTAATTCTGAAAATTAGCTTAAAATTGATGGACGTATCCAGAAGAATATCCCAGTACTCCCAGACGCTTCTATTAAAATCTTAAAGACACACACACACACACACACACACACACACACTGTGAAATCCATACATAGATAAATCAAAGTATATTAATAAATGTCTCAAATTTGACAGAATGACCGTGCTTTACATTGCTCCTCTGTTTTTTAACATATGGCTCATTTGAAAACTTTTTAATAAAGAGATGAGAAAAATATCCCTTGCTTTGTAAATACTATATATTGGGAAACTATACTTTTAAATTAAAAGTCAATTTAGGGCTTTCAATTGGGCATCAATAAAACTGTCCTTATGTTCCCAGTTACACCCCATGCCATCACTTCCTGCAGGCCTACCACCTACCATTAATGTTATTAGCAGCAGAGGGCAGTCCTCTTTTCTATCCTGGTTGCCATCATGAAATCATAGGATCTGGAATAGGAAACTTATGACAAAAATCCATAAATCCAGACACATGAAGAGAAGGCATCATACAGTGATGTGAAAACCAAGAGACAAGAATCACTGGGGGCATTGTAAAGGATGCTTTCTATTTTGATCTATTTTTCATTGCTGTAGTAAAATACCTGAAGCTAAATAGTGTATAATGAGAAGAGGTCTTTTTGGCTCATAACTTGGGAAGCCAAGTTTATAATATGAGTTAGTTGTACTTTTTGGCTTTTGTTGAATGTCTTGTGGTGATGGTATCATGAGATATGAGTCCACAACTAACTCAAGGGCCAGATTTTATATTTTACAAGTCACTCATGTAGCAAACTACCAAGTCCTAAGGAAACTACCTTAAGTCCTCCTAGGGGCAGTTCCCTCAGTGACCTAACAGTCTCTATAAGTCTTCACCTCTTGAAGGTCCACTACTTCACTACCAATAATACTAGTACCATGGGCACCAAAATTACAACATGAAGATTTGGGGACCAATCATAATCAAACCACAATATTAGCCTGCCTATTTCTGTGTGTGTATATATGTGCATATTAGATTAATACAAATACTTCCGTATATACCTGTGCATACATATTTACACAGATGCTATTTACTTCAAGGGTCTGATTATTATCTCATTGTGATAAGATGTAACATTCCTGCTACGATTAACAAGACTTTGGGGAAATTTTGACAACTCTCACCAACTCCAAACACAAAAGTTAAGATGATCAATTCCATTGACTTCAGAAATTTAAATTGCACATTTGAAGTTAATTTTTGTAAAGGGCATGATTTTCACCCTACACACTCTCCAATTTCAGTCAAGAGTATTGCTCTTGGCATTGTGACTGAGAACCCCTTGCTTTGGTCCTCTCGTCTGGCTCTCCTCAACTCCTACAGCATGCATCTATGAGCCTACTGGAGTTCCGGCCTTGTGTTGTTTTTACTCTTTACTTTGGGATCTGAAATGCTGCACATGTGCTCTAAAGGGACCCTCACACTGTGGGATGCTCCACTCTGACACTGTGTGTGGCACAGGCCACACCCAAAAATCAACTTCCGAACACAAACCAAATGCAAAGAGATCCTCTACTAAGCAAGGCAAAGAGAGAAGATGGGTGAATTGGGCAGAAACAGCAGCAAATAGCTTTGCAAGAAGTAGTTTTCTGCAGGAGAGGTCTGTGTTAGAATGTATTGGTAACTTCTGATTGGGTACTTTAACTTGGAAAATCAAAACAAATTTTGATTGCCGGACCTTGATATTTTGATAGTTGGACATTGGCGTTCAGTCTCAGGAGTGGGTCAGTAGTGAAATAAGGGAATACACATTGGTGGCTAGCTTTAGGGGCGGAATCTAAAAGTTTAGCAAGTGGGGAAAGGGTAAAAAGCAAAACCTGTCGGTGCCATGCTTGCCACACTTGGGCCTGCTGGAACCCCTTCTCTCCCCTAGATCCAAAGGACAGGAACGAGTGCCTATAGCAGAATGGAGGAGCCTAGACAATGTTCACTATTCTCCAGTGTGGAGTCATGATGAATTCGGCACAAGTTTCCAGCTGAAAACTATTTGATCGAGTTTCTATGTGAGTTTGGTTTTTGTTATTATTTATTTATTTATTTATTTATTTATTTATTTATTTTAGCTCTTCAGAACAACATAGAACTGTTTCTGAACATGAATCACCTCATTTTTCTGTATAGACAGGCCCTTGGGAATCTTACATGGAGATGGAAGAAAGCAAATAAGAATGGGGTAGGAACGGCTGCTTTGCTGAGAGAACCTGATGAGACCTACATGCAGACAATCCTTCAGACGGCAAGAGTTGGATAAGGCTGTGGAGGGAGACAGATGTCTCCCCTTGCGGCTCAGAACCAACCACCACCCCGATAACTCAAAAAATGTAACCATGGTCAAAACCCTCAGGTGCCAACACAAGCAGGTGGTGTCATAATCAGGGGACCCCATAAACAGGAGACAGATGTGATCAAGATTTGTGTTGGTCTTCATTCCCTCGGTCTGTACAGTAGAAAGTGAGTGTTAATGGTCATTTCAACTAAAAAGTACTTTTTACTCACTTAAAAAAAAGAACGTGCAAACTGATCATCGGAATTATTTAATGAGATGGTTTTAATAATAGACCATCACACAAACAGTTTTCTTCATGTACTTTTTTACTGCAGAACTCTTCTTCAAAATCTCCACAATAGTTTTCACGATAAATACTACACCAACTCTTTGTAGAATAATGTTATTAAATAATGAAAATTTTAACTGAGCTTTCAACTTCTTCATTTTGTTAAAAGAGAGAGAGAGAGAGAGAGAGAGATCCAATGACGTTAAGTGACTTGAATCTGGTCAACAACTAGTTAATGTCAGAGATGAGGCTCAGGCCCCACATGCCCCAACTTGGTGCACAGGGCCCTTTCTTCTTATCCAAACCCACACGCACGCACGATGCAAGAGAGCTTTCAAACTGGGGTATGCACACCGCTCCAGGCAATGGCAGAGCGCCAGGGAGGTGAAGCCACAGGATAAAAACAGGGTGTCTTGCTTCAGTGTAAATATTACTCAAAGATTTGAGAGGAGTTAGGAGAACCACTTTATTTTTATTAAAACAAGATTGATTATAAAGGAGGCTGCACATTCTAAATGAATTTTTAAGATTTCAGGCTGTGTTCCTCTGGCTGCCATCCTAGCTTATGATGGTAAAAGCCTTCTGTTCACTGCTAGGGATGCTAACTAAAATAATGATAATTGGCTCACGTAAGGACATCTCGGAAAGAGTTTTATGCTAAGGTGCCTTCTTTCGCCTCTGTCTCTGACATTCTGCAGTTAGGTTTGCATTATTTTAGCTCCCATGGCCATTTAATAGTAATATTTTTCAAAAGACCACAGTAAGATGTTAGAATGAGGGCTCAAGTCAGCGTGCTTGCCAAATCTAACAAAGTGAGTTTCATCTCCAGGACACACAGGGTAGGAGAGAACACACACACACACACACACACACACACACACACACACACACACGCACACACACACACACACACACACACGCACGCACATACACAATTAAGAATGTACTTAAAGGATCTTACAGTGATTTTGAAGTCTCGTTTCTAAGAAAGATTTGTGTTTCTATTTTATTTTATTTTAAGATTTTATTTTTAGTTTTATGCAATAAAAAGTAAGATGTATGAGATTAAAAGGTAAACTTTTCAAATACAATTTTAGTAGAAATTAAGTGGATTATCTTTGTAGGTTTGTAAAAGTTTTTGCCTATGGTTTTAAAACTGTGTAAAATGTACAAAACTTAACAAATGCTGTGTTTTGTCATTTCTCCGTGCAACATATTAATATTTGAGATGGTATAATACATATTAAATACAAAAATGGAAGAGAGGCCAATTAATTATTTAATACACTTTTAAAGCACTTCTTTAATGGGCTATATCTTCATTTTATTTCTGGCATAATAACCTTTTTAAAAAAACAGTTCTCAGGGGATTATACCCTCTGGGTTAATTCCAGCCCCAAGGTCTTGATTTCTCCATGGAGACCATCTTCAATGCTCTATTCTAACACCACTTTTAAATGCTTAGAAGTCAGATCCATTTTAGAAAGTTATATTTGATTTCTAAATATCAGGTTCCAATTTATAGACCAGAATTCACCTTGTTCCATTCAATCAGTATTTTTTTTAATGCAGTATATAAAGTACTGACAGAAAACAAGAGACACCACAGACTGGATCCTGGTTTTAAAGTTTCCCCCGGACGTGCCCCAGCTGAGAGAATCCTGACTTACACCAAAGAGATTGCAGAGAAATCAACGTGACTGGTTCCGAACCAATACATACATACATACATACATACATACATACATACATACATACATACATACATTCATACATACATACATACATACATACATGCATGCATACATACAAGCTATGGTAGGCCTCTTTCCAGGTTTGGCTCCAATATGACCTAAAAAAAGAAGAAACAAAGGTCATGCCAAAAAGGGTTGCGGCCACGTGCAGCCAATTCGCTGCACAAACTGCGCCCGGTGCGTGTCCAAGGATAAGGCCATTACGAAGTTTGTCATTCGGAACATTGTAGAAGCCGTTGCAGTCAGGGGCATATCTGAAGCAAGCGTCTTCGACGCTTATGTGCTTCACAAGCTCTTTGTCACGCTGCACTACTGTGTGAGCTGTGCCATTCAGAGCAAGGTCATCAGGAATCGATCTCGTGAGGCCCGGAAGGACCGAACACCCCCACCACCATTCAGACCTGCTGGTGCTGCATCATGACCTCCGCCAAAGTCCATGTAAAGAGATTTCTTGAAGGCAGAAAGAAAAATACCTTGGAAAAATAAAACGGAAGTTATACTTTTGAAAAAGCTATGGTAGGAGAGATTTGCCAAAGGAAACATTTATTTCCTGCGATTGGTCCATGCAGTCAGCAGCAAGTTCTAGTTCCTGCGTGGTTGGAATCTTGAGGATACCGCCATCCTCGCTCTCTGACCTAGGTATGGGTGCACGATAAGACCTTGGTGCGGATATGTTAGGGGTACCCAAACTTCAGCATTTGAAACAAATATCTTAATTCTATGATTTCAAATCAAAATCGGTGCAAAATTATAATCCACGCTGAGTAAAATGTCAAATTTTACGTAAGAATGAAATCGTGAAGTTTTTCCATTTGTGTGGAGTTCCGCGAAGACTCGGCAGAGAAGGCCGCACTCCTCACTTGTACAAAAGCTAGCAGCTTACAGGGATACTTCATTTCCGTAAACGGTGCTTGTACCTCGACTCTGAAATGATTGCTGGGTGACTGCTCTGGCCCTCGGGCCCACCACTCCTGGTCTCTAACGCATAGATGACCTCACTCTGACCCACGGCCTGCACACCCGCCTGGAAACAGAGAGGACACAGACGGTGCTGTGATGTACCAGCACAAACGTCATAGAAGTCAGGGTTTCTCTTCAAGGCTTGCCTGATTTATTTTGGTCTTTAGTGGACGGAAAGGTAGAAAGGAAGGAAGCGGCCTTGGCCAAACCCAGTGGGTTATTGATGGCCTTCACTGCCAAAGTTTTCTTGATGTCCAGAAACCAGAAGTCCTCCTTGCCCGTCTTTCCATGTGCTAAACTCCAGAAGGTGTCAGAAAATGCTCTGCCAAGCAGTCTGAAGGTAAGAGGCACCTGCAAGATCAACAGCCTTGGACTCAGGTTCAGTTAAGGTAGATAGGGGTTTAACACAAAACTCTGGTCTCCTAGAGAATGCCCCAGGGGTCCTGGTAAGGAGATGTTTGCAGTGCTAAACTCCTCTCGGTCTCTCTAGCTAACCTGCAGATTAACTTCCTGGTAAGGAGGTGTTTGCAGTGCTAAATTCCACTCGGTCTCTCTAGCTAACCTGCAGATTAAGAGTCTCCATGGAACACTGGGGATCCATGCTAAATCCTGACTTGGGCTGTGTTGCATGGGGGTGCAGGAATTGATCATTAAAGATGTTTCCTGCCCTTGCTCTTGTTTTCCTTCTTGCTCCTGCTCTGTCCCCTTGCCCCCTTCCCCTCTCTTTCCCCCATTCCCTTCCCCTATCTCTCTCCATGTGCTCTCCACATGCTCATGCCCGCTCTTCCCCTCCCCTCCCTGCCTCTCCCCACTTCTCTGCCTCTGCTACCCTCCTAACTCGTCTCCCCGTGCCCTGAATAAACTTTATTCTATACTTTAAAAAAAAAAAATGTTTCCTTTGGTAGATGTTAGTGCAATATTCAACTATCCTGCAATTTTAAAACATTAACTTCCTGCATCTAAATTCTGAGACAATGAGTCGTGGAGAAAGCATTTCACAGTTGGCTGCATCTTCCTTCTGAGTGCTCTTCTCTTCATCATGCAAGCCACCATGATGTTGTCATCAGTATCATGACATCGTTGCTACCATTGCCTGTGCCTCCCTGTTGCCTTTATTATGTGCCATTTGCCTGGATCCTCTGTCCACACACCATGTGATATTATCCATTGCTCGCCTCTATTCCCTGTCATCCAGTCATGCTTGACTTCCCAGAGGTGGCTTTGCTTGTTGTCTAGACCTTTATCCTTACCCTCAACTATCACTCACACATTGATGCTAGAGTCATTTTCTGGAAGCTTATTACATTCTTTCTCCAGTCCAAAGACTCAGTAAGATATTCTTGTTATTCTGTGTTAAGTTCATAGCCACATTACCCAATAGTTAACTAAACCCATGTTTTAGATATCAACAAGGGCAGGACACCAAAGGAGGAATTGAAACAAGTCTTGGAAATAATGTCATCCATTTACTGTTTTAAAACACTAATGTAGTTGTCCTGTGAAAACGTAGACATTCGTTAGACTTTCTACTTGGATTTTACCAGGTAGAACATGTAAACATGTATCTGTATATATGAATCCTGTGAAGTCAACTTATATTTCAAGTGACAGTTTACAAAAAAATATGTGGTTTTTCGGTTGTAGTGATTGAAGCCCATAAAAGTTTTATTTGGACACTAATTAAGTGCACACTCCCAAATCTACATTACAAAGTAAACACTCATGATGTGATTCCCAACCACCCTTTTAAACTTTTTCTCCTAATTGCTCTGTATGGCCTTTCCTTTATGCTCAAATCTGTGCTGCGCTGATCCTGTGCACCGTTTATCCGTGGTGCTCTGAGTAACAAGCCCTTCCTTCCATCAAAATCCTGGTTCTTTTCTTGCCTTTCGTTAAGCCCAGACTCTTTTTTTTTTTATTATTATTATTATTAACTTGAGTATTTCTTATATACATTTCGAATGTTATTCCCTTTCCCGGTTTCCGGGCAAACATCCCCCTTCCCCTCCCCTTCCTTATGGGTGTTCCCCTCCCAACCCCCCCCCCCTTGCTGCCCCCTCCCCAACAGTCTAGTTCACTAGGGGTTCAGTCTTAGCAGGACCCAGGGCTTCCCCTTCCACTGGTGCTCTTACTAGGATATTCATTGCAACCTATGAGGTCAAAAGCCCAGACTCTTGATCCTGCCCTGAGACCTCATCTCCCAAAGGAACAGGAATTTCTTCTTCTTCTATCTTTGCTACAGGTTGTCTCCCCTTTCTTACAGCATTTACCAGTTGCCACCTTCTTGTATCTTGTTAGATGTCCCTTACTGTCCCCTCAGATCTGGACATAGATGGCAGGCATCTTACCAAATTTACCCTTAGCTTAACCAGGTAAACTTAGAGGAGAGTCACAGCCTAAACTAAGCCCTTATAGGAGTTTTAGTATGGGGCCTGGGTGACTGTGTTTGGATCTACTGTTTTGAAAATATTTCCTTTTAAAAGTGCCTACCATGTCTATCCTGTCATAGAAAACAACATAAAATTCTCTTCAAAAAAAAAAAGTAATTGGAATTATTGTATCATTTCTGCACCTTTACCTAAGCAAAGAAGAAGACAGAGGGTTGCCCAGATCTTTGAACACTTGTGGTCACAGTTGCATTGTTGGCCATAACTGAAAGAACATCTACCCACAAGTCTATCTACTAAGTATTAGATGCAATAGAATGTCACTGAGCTTTACGAAGTGAATTTCTGATACATACTACTACATAAATCCTAAGGACCTTCTGTTAACTAAAGTAGACCAGTCACCCATGGCCAAGTGTTACAGAGGTCCACAGAAGATTCTCTCATAGAATCAGGAAGCAGAGTGATGCCTGCCTGCCAGCCAGGATTTAGGGCAGAGTGAGCATGTGAAGAGGGGAGCTTCAGTTATACAGAGGGAAGTTTCTGGAAGAAGTCAGTGTTGGTGGTTATAAGGCAGTGTGGATGCAAATCCTTGAGAATATCCCTGATCCTATAGAGCTATAAATCTGAAAAGAGCAAAACTGCTAAAGTGTGTGTGTGTGTGTGTGTGTCTGTCTGTCTGTCTGTCTGTCTGTCTGTTTTACCACAATGTTAAATCATAAGGGAAGGCTGCTGGAAGACCTGTTAAGTGAAGGTTCATATGAACCTCTGGAGGAGCTAGAGTTCGAAACTGCCCACCATGGCTCAGCGGAACCTAAAAACATCACAGTGCACATTGTGCCACTTTGCTTTTCAAACTTTGTACTGGAGTCATACATAATTATTGAATGAAAAGGAACATGCCATTATCAAAGTTGTATGAGTGATTAATTGTGCCAGGAGTTTGCAACTTGTGATATTTACAACGTTCCTATTCATTTCATACTTTCCTAAAATTATTAAAATGTTAAATATCTCTTCTGTGGCTAAAATTTTGAAAATACATAATACTTTCTGGTTGTCAAGTTAACACATGTTTATTATAAAATATTCAAGTACTTAAAAATGTGTTACCTTGAGTTTAGCACTATGGCATTGCCAACGGCACACGGCAGCTACTCAGAAGCTAAGATGGGAGAATCACATTCACCCAGGAGTTCAAGATCAGCCTGTGTAACATATAGCAAGACTCCATCTCAATAAACACACACACACACACACACACACACACACACACACGATGCATCTATTTATATGTAACATATATATATTCAGACATAATATATATTCTAGAAAGGAAAACTTCCTCAATCACATGATGGATTTTGTTTTACTATGTACATTTTGTATGTATTAATTTTTTAAAAAAGAAAACAGATAATATTGACTTATACAAACTACATTCCCATTAACATTTTACTTAAAAATGAATGTCTAGATTCCATGATCTTCAGGGAAACAAAGCCAGAAAAATGCATCGGCATAGGCAGAGATTTACTAAGAGAAGTTGGTTCACCTGGGAAGGAGGGACTGGACCTCTCAAAATCTGCTATCTTGGGGTTGGGGATTTAGCTCAGTGGTAGAGCGCTTGCCTAGCAAGCACAAGGCCCCGGGTTCGGTCCTCAGCTCAGAAAAAAAAAAAAAAAAAAGACAAAACCTGCTATCTGCAAGCTGGATGTCTAAGCAAGGCCACAGCCTTGCTCCTGTTCAAGGGCAATGGCTGGGAGTGAGGTTGTGTGGGGAGAGAGGAAGGTGAACATCCTGCTCCACAGTAACAATAAGTGTGCTTATCCTCTACTTTCTGATCTATTCTCAGCACTCAGTGTCTTGGGTGGTGCACACCATACCACGGAGAATCAGCTTCTTTGATCAGACTGCCATTCTCCTCTGGAGACAACACTTACCAACTCTCACCGATGATGCTTAACAACTACCTGGGCATCTCTTAGCCCAGTCATGTTTACATATAAAATTGACCATCATACCCTTCGCTATATTTTTAAAAACCCGGACAACTATTCCACTATGAGGATATGCTTTAATCCATATGCCAATTACGGGGAGTGTTTCATAGCCACAGAGAAGCAGGTTGAGATTAACAAGAATACATTTCTCTGTGAAAACTTCACTGTGTTTCCAAGTAGCAGTGGCTAGACAGAGTTGAAAGCGTGAGTATAACTTTGACAGAATAAAAATTTAATTCTACTTTGGCTCTAAGTCACTTTGTAGTATCTCGATTGACTCTGTGTAGGCTGAGGGTTTAGATGCTTGAGAGGAAATACCCAAGTGAGAACATCCACGCCTGGCCCAGTGAGGTTTTCCAAGATTTGTGTGAGTGTAAAACATAACCCAGCTATTGGAAGACTTGAGCCCCCGCCTATCACTCTCCACACCCCCACTTCAGCTTCCCTCTAGAATCAAGGGAAGTGAGGAGCTGGTAGCCTCCAGTCATCCTCCATTAGGATATGCATCCCTCTCCGTTCCTCTCAGTGTACTTGTTCATCTGCTTACTCTGACATCTTAAAGTTCTCTACTTCCCAGTCAGTCCACTCTCAAAACCTCGCAAATCGCTTTCTGACACTGCCGTCTTACCACCCACCACAAATCCACACCCCAAGTCTTTGATTGTTTTGACTCTCATAATTACGATGTTTGTGGGCCCCAGAACTGCACGGGTGACCCCGTCACTTTTGTTGTGTCTTGTTAGCTCTACACGGTCCTGGCCAATTATAGACGGGCTGTAATTATTCCATATTACTCCCAGTCAGGTGGCCTACAACTGTTCATTTGGTAATTATTAAAGAACAAGCGAAGGGTGTTAGAGCTGTTGCTGGGCCTGTACTTTTAAAACAAACCCTGTGGCAAGAAAACGGACACTTTATTAATCTACTCAGAGGAAAATGACATTCAATCCCTTGTTTGATACTTGTTGACAACTTACTGATGCTGAAGCATACTGAAGTGGGCCACTGAAAATCCATCTCTGAAAATATACATTATATTGTACTCCTTCTACCCCTAACCTGGCTCTAGATGCTCTCTCTAAATACAGAACCCCGTTAAACACTAATTCTTCATTTCTGAAGGGACATTTTAGAATAATCGTTAAAGAGCCAAAGTATTCTACCTCATAGAGAATTGACTTAATCGTGTTGTTTATACATATTCGTACTTCTTCCCTCTCTGGTTGAAAGTTATTTACACATCTGTGCCTAGGGTTAAAAGTAATGAGATTCAACCACAAAGATGAGTAAATAATATATAATTGTAGTGTTGGAATTTATCAATTAGAGCGGTTGCCTCCATATTCGCCTTTCTTTTGATCTTCTTGTAGACATATTGTTATTGACTGCAAACGTCTCAGTATTTTTGCTCATCGGAATGCACTTTGACAGATTAATTATATGTTATCAGGCACTTGAAGATCAGCTAAAGATATGTGGCCACAAGAAGGATATTGATGTCTTGGAACTGTTCCTTTCTAAAAAGTAAGTTTTCTTCATGGAAAAAAAATCAACACGGAAGAGTATCATTTTACAACCTTTTATAGGGGCAAATGTTTTTCAATACACCTTCTTTAAGGACTGACTGCATAGGTGACCACAGCCTAGTTCCTGTACCACTTAAGAGGGTCTGACACTTACACTGGAGAGGCAAGACATTGAAAGGGATTAAAAGGCAGAGGTTACTGAACCAGGCTGCCTCAAGACGATCTTGGCATGTTATGTGACTTTCCTGCTAGGATTATCACATTTAAAAATAAATAAAACACCAGGTAAATATGGATTCTAGAAAAACACTGAATATAATTTTTAGTATCATGTCTCAGACAATATGTGTTATTTTTTCAAAACTTGCAAATATTAACTAGATACCTTTTACTTCATTTAGCAATTCTATTCTTGTATAATAGTACAACCTTATTACAGGATTGCTGTGACCCTGAGAGTTAGAACATAGAGATCTGGTACATAATAAACATTCAGTGATGATGATGATGGATGACAGACGATGGATGGCGATGATGATGAAGGAGGAGGAGGAAGGAGAAGGAGAAGGAGGAAGGAGGAGGAGGAGAGGAGGAGGAGGGGAGGAGGAGGAGGAGGAGGAGGAGGAGGGAGGAGGAGAGGAGGAGGAGAAGGGAGAAGGAGAAGGAGAAGGAGAAATAGAAGAAGAAGAAGAAGAAGAAGAAGAAGAAGAAGAAGAAGAAGAAGAAGAAGAAGAAGAAGAAGAAGAAGAAGAAGAAGAAGAAGAATGATGCTTCATTGTTCTTATGCTATAAAAACAACTCTTTTGCTACAATTCATAAAAACACTTAGGTTAATTTTGTTAGCAAACAAGAAAACCTCTCCTTTATGTCAAGGTGGTGTTCTATAGAACACAGTAACCCCAGTGTCTGAAACAAGACTCCTCCTTGAAGCCAGCACGGGTCCTTCCAGTTAGTGAGCACCATCCCAGACACAGATGTGCCTATGGTTAACAGGAGCAAAGGTTGCATTTTGTAGTTCATACATGGGTGTGGGGGATCTATATCATGAAAATTCCCTAGAATCTTAAAGATCATGCAGAAATTGCAGCCAACCAGGATTTCCATTGGCCATTAGCTCTTTAAGCATCAAAATAAATAAATTACTATTTAGGGACCACACACCATAAAATCATGTCTTTGCCATTGTCAGGATCGTACTCTGATGAGAGAAAAAGTGGGGAGGATATTATTCTTTCTTTGTGACAGAATCTGAGGAAGAGATAAAGCTTCGTCTTGTGCCTCATGTTTACCCTGAGCCTCATCAAATCTGTTCTTTATAAAGAACCCATTCTGAGGTAAAGGGTTATAGTGAAACAACATGGACAAAGACTGGATTGCTGTTCCTTTTCATTAATTTTTATATTTATTTTGTATTGGGATTTGGGTAGAAAACAACTTCAGGGAATCAATTCTTTGTTTTCACCTTGTGGGACTCAGGGATCAAACTCAAGCCATTAGCTCTGCCTTCAAGTTCCTTTAACCCTGAGTCATTTCACTGGCCCTGTGATTTTGATTTCTCCCTTTCTTGGGCTTCGCTGGCCATGAATAATTTGTGTGTTATTTTATAATAGGCATGGCATATATTTATTTATTTAAAATCTTTGAAATCCAGCCTCACTTTAATGAAACAGCCCAGTTTAACAATGAATTTAATCACTGTGTCTACAATGATTTGAGAAATTATTCATTAATACACATATTTCTTTGGCAATATTAAATATTTATTTTAACTTATTACTACAGAAAAATGTGTAATTTTTAGTGGGTCTGAATTGCTTATTGGTAAGATAATAAAGAGATGCTCCACTTGAAATTTAAGCCAATGCTTGGGTATAATTCATTGGCAAAGCACTTTGCCCAGCATGGATGTGGGTTTGATCCTTAACTTTAAACAAACAAATGTTTTAGAATAGAGCAAAAAATTTGAACATGTTCGAGGTCATGCTTTTTGAGCTTTTTGAGTCCTTTTAGAAATCAGTTTGATTTATAACAATAGTAAAAATTTATATGGTCAAAACGTTGCATCAATAAGCCTTTTGCAACTCTAACAATGCCATACTGATCACAAGAGTGGGTAGATAAAAGGGATAGCTTTAAAACACTAGAAAAATTAAAAATATCGAACCTTAGCTATCAGTGATTATTGGTCTTCTTATATGAAAGACAACAGAGTCAGGGCAAAAAATATTTCACGGTCTATAAGCATAAACTAGGTGAGCTTTGCTTAAATCCCTGTTGCCCTTGCAACAACGGTGTCTTTTCAGTATCTCTTGGTAACTGCAAAGCATATACTCTGTAACATGCACTGACATATTATTGTCAGCAGAAGTCATAGCATCATTAGTAGTAAGTTTATACCTCACAGTCTTGCTTGGCCTCATCTTAAAATGTAACAGCTTATTCTTGTTGTAGGACAGGTGGTGCAGAATAAATATGCCCAGCTTGAGAGAACTTTCAAAAAAGTGTCACTTTGTTACATTTATGTTATAACAACATTTTCAACATTCATATTATTACTATAAGAAAACTGATAAGTAATCAAAACAACCCTGAGATTTCACCTCACACCAGTGAGAATGGCTAAGATCAAAAACTCAGGT